>NC_069500.1:827458571-827658571 GCF_027579735.1 Bombina bombina
AGAGACCCAATACAGGCCACAATAGGGCGGCCTGGGGGATTTGAAGGGTTCTTATGGATTTTAGGTAAATAGTGAAAAATGGCAATTACAGACTAATCCGGCACCAAATATTCACACGTCTGTAATAATTGCATTGTTCTTGCCATACTTCACTATTTCCACAAGATATTTCTTATAAGCAATCGTTGGGTTAGAAGACAGAGTGAGATATATGTATCCCTATCAGACAATTGGCATAAAGTCTCTGATATATAATCACATCTGTTCAAAATCACCAAATTGCCCCCTTTATCAGACTCGCGAAAAACCAAATTTTTATTAGAAGATAATTTGCATAGAGCCTTATGATCAATCTCTGAAAAATTAATTTTTTGACTCATGCCAGTCTTGTTAATTTCTTGACACTCAGACAAAGTAGGTATAATCCTTAATTGTAAATTCAACTTAATTAATTGATTCTCAATAGTTTGTTGGAAGATATCCAAAGAATTGCACCTAGTTTGTACAGGATAAAAAGTACTCCTATTCTTCAATTTAGATAAATCAATGTCAGACAAGGAAGGACCATACCTAGTAGTATCAGTAGTTTGAAGATCCTCCATATCCTGTATACAACATTTATCCTCAAAATTTAAGCCAAGATCAGGCTTGTCACTTAAAATAACAGGAAGAACAACATCCTGTTCTTCCAAGGACAAGTCCAATTCAGTATTGTCTTTCAAAAATGTTTTTTCAAAGTGAGCGATCTCACAAATGTATTCAAATCCAGTATAGTCTGGAGCAAATTAAAATGACATGATGGAGAAAAATTAATCCTTGTGACAACACTCTCACCTCATCCTTACTTAGACTATAACTGGAAAGATTTATCACATCTTTTGTAGATACCTGTGTGTTTCCTCCTTACTCTCTGAGGGTATCTCTTGGTTTTTTCTGCGTCTACTATATATATATATATATATATATATATATGTGTGTGTGTATATATATATACTATACATTCAATTTCTTGTCTGAAGAATTGATTTATCAGAAGGTATCTATAATCTTTTTTTTTTTTTTCCCTTCCAGGTGGTAAAGATTCTTGGCCAATACACACCACTGAATGACTTTGAAGAGCGAGTTTCTTCCTCCTTTATTCGCAGTGTGCAGGTGAGTTCACCACCTTTTTACATCAGGTAAATACAGACTTTGTGCACTGATTGACCACACTGATTGTCATTTTCCAACCTGCTGAAAGCGAAGATAACTATTATACATTTTGTATTTCTAGTATCTAGCAACTTGTCTTATCACCAAATTTAAAGCAACTTAAAACACCCTGTAATTACAAAAATAAATTGGAGTGTGAAAACTTTCTGACTTCATTAACACCTTATTAGCTGCAGTTGTGTTTCAGTAGCCAATGAATCCCCCACCCCCGCACCACACTCCACATGGCTTATGAGGGGGATCCAATGCGGACTTGAAGTAAACAAGGTTTGGCACTTTTACTGATAGTAAAATTCTTTTTCCTCCCCCATGGCACAGGAACTACTGCAAGGAAAAGTTAGAGTTGAAGGAACATCTCAGCTCCTTGTGGATGTGAATATTCTTGTACCAGCATATTTCCCATATAACCGATCGTCCGTCTGTCTCAATAAGCTCCGCCTACCACAGTGTGTTAACCTGAGCTTTCTTCGCAGGCTCTAAAACCCATTTTTTCCCAAGAGTTTTTTAATTTTCCTGAAAAACTTTATTTGTATAGATTCTACCAGTCAACAGTCTGGGCATTTGTAACATTACTGATATTTTTGTATGAGCCATATTAAAAATAGCACTTTTCTTTACTTGTGTATTTGTTTCTTGGTGGAGCAATGTGTGAGCGAATGGTACTGTTGCAATATACAGTGTGATACTTCTAACACAATTTTTTTTTTTTAAGGCCCTCAAATATTCCATGTTTCACCACGTTGTGCCTCTTCTAAAGAGTTCTTTCTCTATAGAAAATTTAGCAATTCTGATTGGTTAAAAAAACAAAATTGTGGATGGGCAAAGTACAGGAGCAAGATTACTACTCACTATACTGTTTTATTTCTTTCTTTCATCCCATGCATGCAGCTCTCTTCATAGCTATTCTGTTAGTAACTAAGAGTTAGTTTAACCCTTCAAAAGTGCTAGTTATTAACATTCTGTATCTTGACACAATATTTACAGTCAACCCATCCATAATGCTGATATGGATGGGTATTGTATTGTCTTAGCTGGAGACATTGTTACTTACCTATGGGAAATATTAAAATACCAGGTGAAAATGGCTACATCATTCAGTTCTTCTGGAACAGTTGAGTACTGGATGTTGGAGAGTCAAGCTTGCAATTGGCTATGTGTAAAGAGCCCACGTTTCGCTACTGCTTTTGTGAGATGTTATATGATTATATGTCTACTAATTTCATAGTTATTTTGATGCACCTTCTCAATATATCACAGTTCAAGAAATTGATTTTTTACTTACAACCCATTGTGGTTTATCAAAAACCAGAATAGCAGATAAGTAATCCATCAAAATATCCTTACTTTATATATGGGTTTAATTTTCCATACTTTGTACCTTTTTATTAGAACATTTTCATCTTTTGCTGTTTTTTACTCCTTTTGTATTGGTAAGGAAGCAGGAAAATACCATGGGCACCATTTGTAAACAAAAACAATGATACTTAATGAATCATTAAACTTTTTTTTTTAACACTTTATCCTTGGGCATAAAAAAAAAATCTGGAAGGACCCACGAAAAATAGTATGATGCAGTGAAATCCTTGTTTCCTTTAGACGAACAAAACCTTGAAAGGGACAGTCTACTTGAAAATGTTTGTTTTAAAAGATAGATCATTCCCCAGTTTTGTATAAACAAAAGTTATATTAATACACATGAATACCTTGTATCTAAGCCTCTACAGACTGTCCCCTTATTTCAGTTCTTTTGACAGACTTGCATTTTTAGCCAATAAGTGCTGACTCATAAATAACTCCACAGGAGTGAGCACAATGGTATCTATATGACACACAAACTAGCACTGTCTGTGAAATACTGTCAAAATGTAGAGATAGGAGGCAGCCTTCAATGACTTAGAAATTAGCATATGATCCTACCTAGGTTTAGCTTTTAACAAAGAATACCAAAGGAACAAAGCAAATTTGATGATAAAAGTAAATTGGAAAGTTGTTTAAAATTGAATGCACTATCTGAAGCATGAAAGTAAATTTTGACTAGACTCACTGTCCTTTTAAGGCAACCATGACTTTCCAGTCACTTATTCTATATGTATTACCTTTTTCTTCTTCCAATGAAGAGGGCTTACTTTCTAATATAGCTCCCTCATCGTTCATTCTGAGCTTCTTTAATTTATCTATTTTTGCTCTAAAATTAGACCTATCTGAATTTGCACCAAACTAACTTTTTTTTTCTCTTGGAAAGTTATAATCCATATGATGATTCATATGATGGAGTAATATCGTTATTGTTGGGTGGGGAATCCCCGCCCCCTTTGGAACAAAGTTTTATTTCCTACTTAAAGGGATATTAAACAGTATAAGATTGTAATATAAATTGTTTAATTATGTGTAATTTAATCTTTGCAATATTTCATTATTTAATGTCCTTTTCCTGTAATTTTACTATGAAAATCTGTTTCCTATATTCCACTGAGTTTCTATAAAGTAATAGGTGCTGCCATTTTTGAAATTAGGTTTTCCCCTTATCTTTTCTGCTGATGAAAATTAGTGACATCTAAATAGTCTAGGTTCAACAGACTCTTTTATTGCCTATCTGTCACTAATTGTCATAAACAGGAAAGATAGATAAGGGGAAAACTTAAGTTCATATACGGGAGCGCCTGTAACTTTACGGAAACTAAAATACTTTACACCTTTACACTTACATTTTCAATATTTAAACAACTAATATAATTGTAAATACATTATTCTAAGCTAATCTTTGCTTTCAGTACATCATTATGTCTAGCATGTATTTATCATTTAACCTCCCCTTCTCTTAAAGTCCTACTGGCGTGACAAGACATTTAGTATCAGTCGTGAGTCAAAATTAGATCTACCTTTTCCTTATTGATGCACCTTAAAGGAACATTAAACACCTCAAGATATTAATATAAATTGTTTAATTACATGTAGTAAAACCAACTTTGCGATATACTTTCATTATTTATTTTGTTCTCCTTTCCTGTATATTGATTCTGAATATTGAGGGCTTTCCAATTCATGTTAAACATGGAAGTGCAGACACAGCTATTTTCCACACTGTGATTGGTTGCACACTATATTAAGCCATTTAGAACCATAGCTTAAGCAGAAAAGGTAACCTAAGTTACAATATGGCGGCACCCATTTAAAAATATATGTACAGATTATTTTCAGGCTAATCTTTGCTCTGAATACATAATTCAAGCAATGATTTTTTTGTTTAATGTCACTTTAATGGATTTACTGTTTGTCTTTTTTGAAATCTTTTTGAAGAACCAGTTAGCTTCTGGCCACATTAAAAAAAGATCTTATTATACCCTTTAAGTAATTTATTCCCTACTGACTAATGGCCTCATGGTAACTTCTCTTATTTAGAAAAAGTGATGAATTTAAAGTTTTCTCTATTCTAGATTCACACCTGTATTGGTAAAACATACTGAAATCCTATACTGGGTGGCCATCTGACTTCTTGTGGCCCTTTGCACTAGTCTTTGCGTCCCCCCGGGGGAAAAAAAAGATCTAATATGTGCCACAGTTTTTGTAACCGCTGGAAAAAGCAAAACTAAAAATGTGTTTTTTGCAAGTGAAAATCTACAGATTTATGATGTTTCCATTTTGATTTCCCTTAAAGGGACATGCAACCCTCATTTTTTTCTTTCATGGTTCAAGTTAGAACATACTATTTAAAACAACTTTCTAATTTACTTTTATTATCTAAGTTGCTTTATTATCTTTGTATCTTTTGTTGAAAATCAGCAACTGCACTACTGGGAACTAGCTGAAAGCATTGGGTGAGCCAATAACATGAGGCAGTCACTAATCAGCAGCTCCTGGGTCTACCTAGGTATCCTTTTCAACAAATGATATCAAGATAACAAAACAAATTAGTTAAAGGGACACTGAACCCAAAATTTTTCTTTTGTGATTCAGATAGAGCATGAAATTTTAAACAACTTTCTAATTTACTCCTATTATCAAAATTTCTTCATTCTCTTGGTCTTTTTATTTGAAATGCAAGAATGTAAGTTTAGATGCCGGCCCATTTTTGGTGAACAACCTGAGTTGTCCTTGCTGATTGATGGATAAATTCATCCACCAATAAAAAAGTGCTATCCAGAGTCCTGAACCAAAAAAAAAAGCGTAGCTGACTTCTTTTTCAAATAAAGATAGCAAGAGAACGAAGAAAAATTGATAATAGGAGTAAATTAGAAAGTTGCTTAAAATTGCATGCTCTGTCTGAATCATGAAAGAAAAAATTAGGGTTCAGTGTCCCTTTAATTAGAGCACATGATTTTAAACAACGTTCCAATTTACTTCTATTTGAATCACGAAAGAGAAAACATTTTTGTTGCATGTCCCTTTAATACATTAAATTGTTAACTGGTCTTCTTAATGCACCAATCTCGTGAGTATAACCACTGTGTTGATGCCACACACACAGAGAACACATTTTGACTGTAATTATGCAGATATTGAATCTTCTAGATTGATCACATTTATTTAAATAAATATATCCTTGCATATAGAGTATGAAGACAACCCTGTTACTCATTATCAGTGGGGAAAAAATAAGGGACAATAAAGACAAAGCAAACGTTTTTTTTATTTTGCTCGTTTCCCCAGCACACCGACGTTACTACTTTTTGCAGAGATACTAAAGAACCCAGCATTCTCCTGAAGCTGTGTGTGTATAGGACAATGCTACAGTGACTCTCAAACGCTGCCTTAGAGCAGGTGCTAATGACGCCATACAATACTCTGATTTTTGTGTGCTCTCTCTTATAGGCACGTGTATTTTATATTTCTTAGGCAGGGGGTTGTTAAGTAGTGTAACTCTTAGGAGGGTTGGAGATCTTTTATACACCCTGAAAATAGTAACTGTTGCTGGCAAAAAACCTATAGTCTGTGCTGCAGCCAACAGCATACTAATCATACAATAACCAAAGTGTTGGAATGGGATCAAGCCACAATATTCCATAGAACATTTAGATTTTCCACATCTTAGGACATAGAGTAGAGCATGTAATATTCTGAGCAATTTGTCATTAAAAATTAACCACCAGCTGCTTGTACTAACCTCTTTGTATGTAACTTATACATGCTAGTGTCAAAGAGATTCGGTCATTTAAAGGACAGTAAAGTCAAAATTCTAACTTAAATTGATTGGATAGGAGCGTAACATTTTCAACAATTTTCCAATTTACTTCTATTATCAACTTTCCTAAGTTCTCTTGGTATAAGTAATCCTAGGTGAGCTCAGGAGTGTGCATGTCTCTCTAGCCATCTGGCAGCAGTGCTTGCAACATTGCAATACACACTGCTGCCATAGACTTCATGCTCCTATTAGACAACCTAAGGATACCAAGAGAGCAAATACCAAAGCAAATTTGATAATAGATGTAAACTGGAAAGTTGATTACAATTGAATTCTCTGTCTTAATCCTGAATGTTTAGTTTTGACTTTACTGTCCCTTTAATGTCTCCACTACCTCAAGACCCCCTAAACTGAGAACCAGCAACTCATTCTTCAAATCAATGGTAATTCTCCTTCTGTATCCACGCTACTACCTTTAAACCAACAGGCTCCCACCCATCCAGTGCAAGAAGCCCATAGTACCCAACTGTTCCACACGTGGCCTAAAACTCAACTGTAAATCTATCCACACTAGCATCTTAATTACCTTCACTTGCACACTCCCAACTCAGCAGAGCCTCCTATTGGAACTACAACCAAGTGCAACACTCTTACTAATCACTTTGAGTTAATTAGGTAAAAGGGACATTAGACACTAAATAAATTTTATATGCATAATTTTTAGGTTATTCTCACCTACCTATATTAATGGGTGCCGCCATCTTGAATTTTAGATTTCGCTACATTCCAGTGTTGATGCTTTTGCACATGTGCAGGTAACTCTCCTACAGATACCGGCAGTGTAACCTAGGTTCCAACATGGCAGAACCCAAGTGCAGTTACATTAAATATAGTTAGTGTTTAGTGTCCCTTTTAAGAAACAAAACAATCAAAGGCGTAGCCTTGCATGTCCACATTAAGCCCTCTTGCATGTCCACATTAAGCCCTCTTCTCTGGTTGCTAAAATATTAATATTTTGAGAAACAATAGGACAATAATGGAACATAGACTAAGGTAGGAGCCTATGCTGGGGGTGGTCTTGAGTGGTGAAGTTTAAAGGTGGAGCTAAGTGGAAATCTGTTAATAAGGACATTTGGCTGTCTCAGAGGGACAGAGCTCAGACTCGGAGACTGTTACTCTAAAATAGGTTTTAATGGGGGAATGTTTTGTCCTAGCAGATGGATATTGCTGTCACCTGCTTACTAACACTAAAGGTTTTCTGGGCTCTAAAGTGGTAGGAACACACATACATTATCAATATGAAATGTAATCCCTTTCAGAAATCTTATTTTTAGGCAATTTAAAAATTTGACATTTTCAGTTTGATATATATTCTTGCTCATTTTTTTTCATGAAGGACAAAGTGTCAAAGCAATTACATGTTCTCTTTCAGTTCAGTTTTAATGTTTATAAAACAAAAACCCTGTAGATATAGATCCTTAAATGTTGGTGTTCTGAGAAAGTCAATACTTAATTTGGAAGCCTCAGGTGTTTGGACCATTTTATATAGCATTTCAAACATCCTTTTTCCCCGCATTCTAAATAGAGCTTTTTTTTTTTTTAAATGTATGCTTACCTGATAAATTTATTTCTTTTACGATATGACGAATCCACGAATTTCATCTTTACTTATGGGATTAAGCCTCCTGGTCAGCAGGAGGAGGCATAGAGCACCACAGCAGAGCTGTATATAAATAGCTCCTCCTTTCCCTCCCACTCCAGTCATTCGACCGAAGTTAGGAAGAGAAAGGAAAAGCCAAGGTGCAGAGGTGACTGAAGTTTAACAAAAATAAAGACCTGTCTTAGAAATTGACAGGGTGGGCCGTGGACTCGTCATATCGTAAAATAAATACATTTATCAAGTAAGCATAAATTTCCTTTACTTTTACAAGATATGATGAGTCCACGGATTTCATCCTTACTTATGGGATACAATACTAAAGCAATAGGACACGGATGAAAGGGAGGGACAAGACAGGAACCTAAACGGAAGGCACCACTGCTTGAAGAACCTTTCTCCCAAAAACAGCCTCAGACGAGGCAAAAGTATAAAATTTGTAAAATTTGGAAAAAGTGTGAAGAGACGACCAAGTTGCAGCCTTGCATATCTGTTCAACAGAAGCATCATTTTTAAATGCCCATGTGGAAGCCACAGCCCTAATAGAATGAGCCGTAATTTGTTCAGGAGGCTGCTGTCCAGCAGTCTCATATGCGAAACGGATGATACTCTTCAGCCAAAAAGAAAGAGAGGTAGCCGTAGCTTTCTGGACCCTACGTTTTCCAGAAAAAAACAACAAATAAAGAAGATGATTGACGAAAATCCTTAGTCGCCTGCAAGTAAAACTTCAGGGCACGGACCACGTTCAAGTTATGTAACAAACGCTCCTTCTTAGAAAAAGGATTAGGACACAAGGAAGGGACAACAATTTCCTCATTAATATTCTTATTAGAAACAACCTTAGGAAGGAAACCAGGTTTGGTACGTAAAACCACCTTATCAGAATGGAAAATAAGATAAGGAGAATCACATTGTAAAGCTGAAAGCTCAGAAACTCTGCGAGCAGAAGAAATAGCAACCAAAAATAAAACTTTCCAATGTAACAACTTAATATCTATGGAATGCATAGGTTCAAACGGAACCCCTTGAAGAACATTAAGAACTAAATTCAAACTCCAAGGAGGAGCAATTGGTCTAAACACAGGCCTGATTCTAGTCAGAGCCTGACAAAAAGATTGAACATCTGGAACATCTGCCAGACGCTTGTGTAGCAAAAAATCAGAAATAGCAGAAATCTGTCCCTTTAAGGAACTTGCTGACAACCCTTTTTCCAATCCTTCTTGGAGAAAAGATAAAATCCTGGGAATCCTAACCCTACTCCATGAGTAGCCCTTGGATTCGCACCAATAAAGATATTTATGCCATATCTTATGGTAAATTTTTCTAGTAACAGGCTTACGTGCCTGAATCAAGGTATCAATGACCGAATCAGAGAACTCTTGCTTAGACAAAATCAAGCGTTCAATCTTCAAGCAGTCAAGAAACTAGATTCGGATGATGGAAGGGTCTCTGAATGAGAAGGTCCTGCCTCAATGGAAGCTTCCACGGCGGCAGAGAGGACATGTCCGCCAGATCGGCATACCAAGTCCTGCGAGGCCACGCAGGAGCGATGAGAATCACTGAAGCCTTCTCCTGTTTGATCCGAGCAATCACCCGTGGAAGGAGAGCAAACGGTGGAAACACATAAGCTAGGTTGAACGACCAAGGCATCTATCAGTTCGGCCTGAGGATCCCTGGACCTGGATCCATATCTCAGGAGCTTGGCATTCTGACGAGATGCCATAAGATCCAGCTACGGTCTGCCCCATCTGAGAATCAGAGTGGCAAAGACCTCCGGATGGAGTTCCCATTCCCCCGGATGAAACGTCTGTCTGCTCATAAAATCCTCTTCCCAGTTGTCCACTTCTGGGATGTAAATTGCTGACCGATAACAAGAGTGAGCCTCCGCCCACCAAATTATTTTGGATACTTCTGTCATTGCTAAGGAACTTCTTGTTCCTCCCTGATGATTGATGTAAGCCACAGTCGTGATGTTGTCCGACTGAAACCGGATGAATTTGGCCGAAGCTAACTGAGGCCAAGCCTGAAGTGCATTGAATATTGCTCTCAATTCCAGAATATTGATTGGAAATAGAGACTCCTACCGAGTCCACACACCCTGAGCCTTCAGGGAATTCCAGACTGCACCCCAACCCAGTAGACTGGCGTCCGTTGTCACTATCACCCATGAGGGTCTGCGGAAGCACGTCCCTTGGGACAGATGATCCGGCGACAACCACCAAAGAAGAGAGTCTCTTGTCTCCTGATCCAGATCTATCTGAGGAGATAAATTTGCATAATCTCCATTCCACTGCTTGAGCATGCTCAATTGTAGAGGTCTGAGATGAAAACAAGCAAACAGAATGATGTCCATAGCCGCCACCATCAATCCAATTACCTCCATGCACTGAGCCACTCATGGCCGAGGATTGGACTGGAGGGTTCCACATGTATTCAGAATCTTTAACTTTCTGACTTCCGTCAAAAAGATTTTCATAGATACAGAGTCTATTAGAGTTCCCAGGAAAGGAACCCTTGTCTGTGGAATTAATGAACTTTTTTCTAGATTCACCTTTCACCCGTGAGTCCTTAGAAAGTATATGACAATGTCGGTATGAGACTTTGTCAGCTGATAAGACGACGCCTGGATCAGAATATCGTCCAGATAAGGTGCCACTGCAATGCCCCGTGGTCTGAGAACCGCCAGTAGAGAACCTAGAACCTTCGTGAAGATCCTGGGTGCCGTGGCCAACCCGAAAGGAAGGGCTACGAACTGAAAATGTTTGTCCAGAAAGGCAAACCTCAGGAACTAGTGATGATCTCTGTGGATAGGAATATGAAGATATGCATCCTTTAAGTCCACGGTAGTCATATATTGACCCTCCTGGATCAATGGAAGAATTGTCCGAATAGTCTCCATCTTGAAGGATGGGACTCTGAGAAACTTGTTTAGACTCTTGAGATCGAAAATGGGTCGGAACGTTCCCTCTTTTTTGGGAACCACAAAAAGATTTGAGTAAAACCCCTGCCCCTGTTCCCGTATTGGAACGGGACAAATTACTCCCATAGTGGAGAGGTCTTTTACACAACGTAAGAACGCCTCTCTCTTTTTATCTGGTCTACAGACAATCGTGAAAGAAGAAACCTTCCCCTTGGGAAGGAATTTTTGAACTCCAGCTGATACCCTTGAGACACGATTTCTAGTGTCCAGGGATCCTGAACGTCTCTTATCCAAGCCTGGACAAAGAGAGAAAGTCTGCCCCCTACTAGATCCGGTCCCGGATTGGGGGCCGCCCCTTCATGCTGTCTTGGGAGCAGCAGCGGGCTTCTTGGGTTGTTTACCCTTATTCCAAGCCTGGTTGGGTCTCCAGATGGCTTTGATTTGAGGAAAATTCCCTTCCTGTTTAGCGGCAGAGGAAGAGGGAACTCCTTTGAAATTACGAAAGGATTGAAAATTACTCTGTCGTCCCCTTTGCTTAGCTGTTTTGTCTTGAGGGAGGAGATGACCCTTACCTCCCGTAATATCAGAAATGATCTCTCTTAAATCAGGCCCAAATAGGGTCTTTCCCTTGAAGGGAATAGCCAAAAGCTTTGATTTAGCGGACACATCCGCAGACCAAGATTTTAACTATAAGGCTCTGCGCGCTAAAATGGAAAATCCTGAATTCTTAGCCGCCAATTTGGCTATCTGAAAAGCGGCATCCGTAATAAAAGAATTAGCCAGCTTAAGGGCCTTAATTCTATCCATTATTTCTTCTAAAGGAGTCTTCAGAGACTCTTCTAGAGCGTCAAACCAAAAGGCAGCCGCAGTTGTGACTGTTACAATGCAGGCCGTTGGTTGTAATAGAAACCCTTGATGAACATATAGCTTTTTTAGAAGACCCTCCAACTTTTTAGCAATAGGGTTTTGAAAGCACAACTGTCCTCTATAGGGATAGTCGTACGCTTAGCCAGGGTAGAGATAGCTCCCTCCACCTTAGGGATCGTTTGTCAAAAGTCCAGAACGGTGTCAGCTATAGGGTACATCTTCTTAAAAATAGGGGAGAACGGGATATCCGTTGTAACAATCTCCGAAATTCTCTTAGGAACCAGAAAAACATCTGAATAAGAAGGGAAATCTAAGTATTTGTCCATTTTACATAATTTCCCTGGTGGGACCACAATAGAGTCACAGTAGTCCAGAGTTATCAAAACCTCTCGCAGCAGAAGGCGTAGGTGTTCAAGTTTAAATCCGAAGGATATGACTTCCGACTCTGTCGGGGGTACTGCACTTCCTGAGTCAAACAATTCCCCCTCAGACAGGGCCTCCCTACTCCCCAATTCAGAGCCCTGGGAAGGTATATCAGAGATAGCCATTAAAGCATCAGAAGTCGCAGGGACCACGTGGGTCTCTGTCCTACTGCGTTTGCCCTGTAAAACCGGCAACTTAGATAAAACCTCTGTAAGAGTGGAGGACATCACTTCATTCACTCTGCAAGATATGGCTGCAGTTAATGCTGTTGAAGGACATGGCGTCGCTTGAGTGGGCGTTAAAGGCTGTGACGCTTGGGGAGAAAGTTGCGGCATACCCGGAGTCTCATCAGTCTGAGAAACATCCTTAGGTATATCCTTGTTAAGGAAAATTTGCTCTCTACATTGCAATGCCCTCTCAGTACATGAGGGACAAAAAGTGGGGGTTCCACATTGGCATTTAAACAAATGGAACAAGTACTGGCATCAAGATCATTCATAGTGAAAAACAAAATGGTATTCAGATATGTAATATACCTTTAACATAAAACTGTTGCAAAACAAAAAACGGCTGTGCCTTTAATAACAATAAAAAAAATCTTTGTTCAGTACACTGTACAAAACCCTTTTACAACCATGGCTTTGGAAGATAAAATCGTGTCTTATGTATCCAAAAAGTAAGCTAAATTTGAATAGTAACTGCACACTTTGAAAATAAAATAAAATCACCTCCTGTGGCGCCTACCTGCTCCCTATGACCCAAAGACAAAACGAGCATCCGAGCAGCAGCGTGTCTACACCGCCGGTGATCTACTACCCACGCGGTCCAGACAAGCACCGGAGTCAACTATCTCTCCGACTCCCAGGAAGGCACTGCGCGGCTTCACCCAGCGTGCGAAAGCGTTCCCCGCCCATCGTGGACCTATTAAAACGAAAAACTCCCGAGCGGCTCTGTATCTCATATAATAAAAAAATGGAACCGCCGGGAGAATGTTGCACCTAACACAAGTGTCTACACTAAAAAGAAGCCAGTCCCCCACACAAATAAAAAACTCCCGGTCTGCGTGTAACAAACCCTTGCAGGGAGAAAACCTAGAGCAGAGTTATTGCATGTAAGTAAAAATCTCCAGCGTCAGCCCAAAACATAAGGGGGTTAAATATAGTGTCTTTCTTACTAAATTACACCCCAAATGAAAGTATGCCCCAATGATAAGAGAGCAGCCCCCCAGAACCATATAAAGTCACAGACATAGGGTAAAAGAGCCAGCTCATAGAGGAAAAACAACAGTCCCTTCTGAGTTACTAAGTGTCACAGAAAGCGGTAGACTGCACATACCTCAATGCTGAGGAACAGCATAATTCGTCCCACACTGCCAGAGGTCCTTCTGTTCCAGGAATCTGTGGGAACAAACTGGGCCTTAGATAAAATCTGCTAACACCATATTCAGCAGGGCAGCACACAGTCTGGGAGTAACAGAGAACACATACTTGAATCTGTACAGATCCCATTGCTATACCCTTGAACAAAAAATAGTACACACTCGTACCATTTAAAAATAATAAACTCTTGATTGAAGAATCTAAACTAACACCTCACTTTACCTCTTCCTATCACTAACACAGGCAAAGAGAATGACTGGAGTGGGAGGGAAGGGAGGAGCTATGCTGAGCAGGAGGCGTAATCCCATAAGTAAGGATGAAATCCATGGACTCGTCTTTACTTCTTGTAAAAGAAATATACATTTATGTGAAATGACCATGAGAGACAAAAATGGCTTTTGCATAGGGGTATGAAAGGGTTAAATCTGTATGAAATACAGCATAAAAGCTTATGGGCTCTATTTATTAAAGGGATACTGAACCCAAAATTTGTTCTTTCATGATTCAGGTAGAGCATGTAATTTTTTAGCAACTTTCTAATTTACTTCTATTATAATTTTTTCTTAATTATTTTGGTATCTTTATTTGAAAAAGCAGAAATGAAAGTTTAGGAGTCAGCCTATTTTTGGTTCAGCACCTACCTTGGATAGTGCTGGTCGATTGGTGGCTACATTTTAGCTACCAATCAGCAAGCGCTAGCCAGGTGCTAAACCAAAGATGGGCCAGCTCATAAACTTTCATTCTTGCTTTTTTCAAAGAAAGATACCAAGAGAACAAAGAAAACTTAATAGGAGCTAATTATAAAATTGCTTAACCCTTTGAGTGCTAAGCACTTTCCCACCTGGGTGCTAAGCTGTTTTAAGGTTTTTCTTTATTTTTTAAAATATTTTTTTTTAAACACTGTTGGAAAGGTTAGGCGATTACCTTTCCAACGGTGGGTCTTGGGGGGTCTGTAGCTGCTTAGATGCCTGCGATACAGGCTTCTAAGCAGCATGCTCCCTGCTCCTATACTTAACATTGTTAATTTTAAATAAAGTTGTGCAGTGACGTCACTGCACATAACGTGAAGCCCCAGAGATGCCTGTCACTAAGCAGGCCCGATCGCCGGGTAAAGGAGCGGGTGGGAGCCCCAAGATTTCGCACAAGGTGGGAGAGTGCTAGCGACTGCTCTGAGCCGTAGCACCAGAGTGGGAAACTCTGCGACGGCTTAAAGCCGTCAGCACTCAAGGGGTTAAAATTACATGCTCTATCTGAATAATTAAAGAAAAAATTGGTTTCAGTATCCCTTTAAGCAGTAGAGGACCTTCCTACTGTTAGAAAGCAGGTTTCGTATGACGACTCGCTGTGAGGACAGGTCATTATCAGTCATTTGTAGAGCGCCAACAGACTCTGCAGCGCTATAAGCAAATGTATGTTATGTGAGGTAACATTTACAGGGAACAAATGCATAGAGGGCCCTGCCAAGAGTTCCACTGTTGTAAATCAGCTCTCATGAAGGTGATCTACAAAGCAGCTAGGCTCATAGGCTTACATGCTATGGGGAACAGGGTTCAAGGGGATGACAAAGGAGTAGAGGAACTAAGATAAGAACAGTAGAGTCTTTAGTTTTCAAACTTTCAAGGGCTCCTTAGAGGAGAGTCTTGTAGAACGAGGCAACTTGTTTATCTAATATGTTTGAAGAATAGGTTTTTCGGAATATGGCCTCAGGTAGCAGCAATCATGTTTTTTCAGCATCAAAGATATGTGTTAATCCAGATTTTGTGTGTTGCACTTTTACACTGATATTTCTGACGCTGAAAAGAACTGAATGCCGTTATCTGAGGCCATATTGTGTGTGTGTAGCAGATTTACTAGTGCCTAGGGCAGCACAAAACCCAATACACCATTTCCTAACCCCTTCCCCCCAATATGTATATCATAAACCTGGCCACTGGTACCATTCTTACACAGAACATATCTTGGACGGTGTAAACTAGTGGTCTATTGTTTCTGCTATAGCAAATTGTGTGTATAGTACAGGTAGAGTGACAGGACTCTCAATATAGATGTTGAATATCCAATTGCGCTTATAGTAGTTCAAATTGTAAATTGCTATAATTCACACACTCTCAATATCTTTATTTCTTTTTATTTAATGGCCATTATAATAAAATATTTTTACAGAGACCAAAAAAATGTCCAAATTAGTGCAAAACTGTTCCACATGCACCCGGGTGGAGAGGAAGGGCGCTGGATGATGGTTGTATATACAGAAGGAGCAAGGGTTACGTAGGGATATCTCTTTTTGGGCAAAACATGCCATTTTATTAAAAAGAACGTGGATATGATTAACCCCTTGTGCAGTTTTTGGAGTGGGGTAGAAGTGACTGAGGTTGTTTAACCTCTTCAGTGCTGGATGTATAGGTGAGATGACAACATTCGGGCAGCCGGCAGTGTCCTTTTTTTTCTCTCGCTGCATCATGCAGTCAGGTGACCTTCCAGTCCAAGGAATTAGGACAAGCAGGAATTAAATGGCATATTCAAAGATCTGTCAGGAGATGAGGTTTAGGGTTGGGTACGGGGTATAATAGAAAACGGTTACCCATGCAGCACCATTGCACAGAATAAGACACTGTTAGAGGGGAGGTTCTATATACATATTACAGGGTAAGTGCAGGCAAATTTAGGGTAAGGTGTGGAAAAAAAAGAGAAGAAAGGGGTTATTTAATCCCCATTCTTTAGGGGCACATGGTCTCTCAAACTGTTAACCCTCCCGTTGCCAGGGTGCTGTCAGGCTGCAGGTACAAAGTTATAAGCTTAACAAAGACCCTGCAGATACTGAGCTTGTGTGATCCAGCAGGGAGAAGGTTAACACAATGGCACATTTGAAAGCAGCCCTTAATGTGTATGTGTGATTGTGCATTCTTTAACTCAGTCACTGCCAGAAGAAGCCTGTGTAGTGCGTTAAGTAGAACCACATGTGTTCACAGAAATCTACTGGCAGTGAGCTGGGTTCAGTGTGTTTTTAAAATGCTTTATTTCTTATTTAAACTATGTACATGTGGGCCTGGGAAAAAAAGGCAGTGAATCTAGTTGTCCCACAGGGGAGAAAGCAGGTAAAAAAAAGTCCCACCCCCCTAGCTGCCCTCTTCAGGAGAGCGGGTGTCAGATTTGAGTTTAACAAACTCTTTGGCCACCTCATCATTGTTTCTCTGGGATAAGATCCGCAGGATAGTCAGTCCAGTCTCATCCATGTGGATACGCCGGCCCAGTGGGAGCCAACAAGCACAGCTGCCTTTTTGTGCCAGGTCACGCAGCTGCATGACAGCCATGCCAACAGTGCGGTCTTCCCGGGCAAAGCAGTAATCCTTCACGCACACCTGCAGTTCATAACATTCTGGACCACTCTCACTACCCAAAGTGCTATAAATAGGGTGGGTTATGGAACAGAGACATGGAAAGAAAAAAAAGAAGAAAGATAATTGAATATACATTAAGATGTAGTAAAAATGAGAATATATACATAAATTTTTTGTTAAATGCAATGCTCTGTTTACATAAATAATTATTTTCAGTTGGTCTATAAAAACATGGGTTGGTTATATAGGTTTAGCTTTCAGACAATTGCTTTGAAAGGTCAAACAGCCAATGCTGGGCTTCATATGAACGAGAGTTTTGTGGAGCGAGGCACCTTGTCCAAGGTTGCTGTATATATCTGTTCTTGCGAGGGATCACTCAGGGCCCGATTATCTGAAGCTCACCACTCTAGTGAGATGATCTATTAAAGGGACAGTCTAGGCCAAAATAAACTTTCATGATTCAGATAGAGCATGTAATTTTAAACAATTTTCCAATTTACTTTTATCACCAATTTTGCTTTGTTCGCTTGGTATTCTTAGTTGAAAGCTTAACCTAGGAGGTTCATATGCTAATTTCTTAGACCTTGAAGCCCACCTCTTTCAGATTGCATTTTAACAGTTTTTCACCACTAGAGGGTGTTAGTTCACGTATTTCATATAGATAACACTGTGCTCGTGCACGAGAAGTTATCTGGGAGCAGGCACTGATTGGCTAGACTGCAAATCTATCAAAAGAACTGAAAAAAGGGGCAGTTTGCAGAGGCTTAGATACAAGGTAATCACAGAGGTTAAAAGTGTATTAATATTACTGTGTTAGTTATGCAAAACTGGGAAATGGGTAATAAAGGGATTATCTATCTTTTAAAACAATAAAAATTCTGGTGTAGACTGTCCCTTTAAGTCCCATCATTACTGTGAGGTCCCTCAAAATTTTTATAAAGGCAAATTTTGCGTTGAAAGCTGTTTTATCTCACTATGATGAGTTCTGGGTGTAAAGGAGAGATCCATACATTATAATATAATGATTAAAAAAAAATCCACCCCAAAGATTTTGTGTGATTTCTTTCCATGCCAGTAATGAGTTTTCTCCAACATAGGTGTGTCCGGTCCACGGCGTCATCCTTACTTGTGGGATATTCTCTTCCCCAACAGGAAATGGCAAAGAGCCCAGCAAAGCTGGTCACATGATCCCTCCTAGGCTCCGCCTACCCCAGTCATTCTCTTTGCCGTTGTACAGGCAACATCTCCACGGAGATGGCTTAGAGTTTTTTAGTGTTTAACTGTAGTTTTTATTATTCAATCAAGAGTTTGTTATTTTAAAATAGTGCTGGTATGTACTATTTACTCAGAAACAGAAAAGAGATGAAGATTTCTGTTTGTATGAGGAAAATGATTTTAGCACCGTAACTAAAATCCATGGCTGTTCCACACAGGACTGTTGAGAGCAATTAACTTCAGTTGGGGGAACAGTGTGCAGTCTCTTACTGCTTGAGGTATGACACATTCTAACAAGACGATGTAATGCTGGAAGCTGTCATTTTCCCTATGGGATCCGGTAAGCCATGTTTATTAAGATAGTAAATAAGGGCTTCACAAGGGCTTATTAAGACTGTAGACTTTTTCTGGGCTAAATCGATTCATTATTAACACATATTTAGCCTTGAGGAATCATTTAATCTGGGTATTTTGATAAGATTATATCGGCAGGCACTGTTTTAGACACCTTATTCTTTAGGGACTTTCCCTAATCATTGTCAGAGCCTCATTTTCGCGCCGGTATGGCGCACTTGTTTTTGAGAACAATGGCATGCAGCTGCATGTGTGTGGAGCTCTGATACATAGAAAAGTCTTTCTGAAGGCATCATTTGGTATCGTATTCCCCTTTGGGCTTGGTTGGGTCTCAGCAAAGCAGATTCCAGGGACTGTAAAGGGGTTAAATATAAAAACGGCTCCGGTTCCGTTATTTTAAGGGTTAAAGCTTCCAAATTTGGTGTGCGATACTTTTAAGGCTTTAAGACACTGTGGTGAAATTTTGGTGAATTTTGAACAATTCCTTCATACTTTTTCGCAATTGCAGTAATAAAGTGTGTTTAGTTTAAAATTTAAAGTGACAGTAACGGTTTTATTTTAAAACGTTTTTTGTGCTTTGTTATCAAGTTTATGCCTGTTTAACATGTCTGAACTACCAGATAGATTGTATTCTGACTGTGGGGAAACCAAGGTTCCTTCTCATTTAACTATATGTATTTTATGTCATAAAATTTTTTAGTAAAAATGATGCCCAAGATGATTCCTCAAGTGAGGGGAGTAAGCATGGTACTGCATCATCCCCTCCTTCGTCTACACCAGTCTTGCCCATACAGGAGGCCCCTAGTACATCTAGTGCGCCAATACTCCTTACTATGCAACATTTAACGGCTGTTATGGATAATTCTATCAAAAACATTTTAGCCAATATGCCCACTTATCAGCGAAAGCGCGACTGCTCTGTTTTAGAAAATTCTGTAGAGCATGAGAACGCTGATGATATGGTTTCTGAAGGGCCCCTACACCAGTCTGAGGGGGCCAGGGAGGTTTTGTCTGAGGGAGAAATTTCAGATTCAGGAAACATTTCTCAACAAGCTGAACCTGATGTGATTACTTTTAAATTTAAGTTGGAACATCTCCGCGCTCTGCTTAAGGAGGTGTTATCCAATTTGGATGATTGTGATTATCTGGTCATTCCAGAACCACTATGTAAAATGGAAAAGTTCTTAGAGGCCCCGGGGCCCCCCGAAGCTTTTCCTATATCCAAGCGGGTGGCGTACATTGTTAGTAAAGAATGGGACAGGCCCGGTATACCTTTAGTACCTCCCCCCATATTTATAAAATTGTTTTCCTATAAGTCGACCCCAGAAAGGACTGATGGCAGACAGTCCTCAAGGTCGAGGGGGCGGTTTCTACTCTACACAAGCGCGCCACTATACCCATAGAAGATAGTTGTGCTTTCCAAGATCCTATGGATAAAAAATTAGAAGGTCTGCTAAAGATGTTTGTTCAGCAAGGTTCCCTTCTACAACCAATTGCATGCATTGTCCCTGTCACTGCAGCCGCGTGTTTCTAGTTTGATGAGCTAGGAAAGGCGATTATTAGTAATTCTTCTTCTTATGAGGAGATTATGGACAGAATTCGTGCTCTTAAATTGGCTAATTCTTTCACCCTAGACGCCACCTTGCAATTGGCTAGGTTAGCGGCGAAAAAATTCTGGGTTTGCTATTGTGGCGCAGAGCGCTTTGGTTAAAATCTTGGGCAGCGGATGCGTCTTCCAAGAACAAACTGCTTGACATTCCTTTCAAGGGGAAAACACTCTTTGGCCCTGACTTGAAAGAGATTATCTCTGATATCACTGGGGGCAAGGGCCACGCCCTTCCTCAGGATAGGTCTTTTCAAGACCAAAAATAAACCTAAGTTTCGTCCCTTTCGCAGAAACGGATCAGCCCCAAGGGCTACGTCCTCTAAGCAGGAAGGTAATACTTCTCAAGCCAATCCAGCCTGGAGACCTATGCAAGACTGGAACAAAGGAAAGCAGGCCAGGAAACCTGCCACTGCTACCAAGACAGCATGAAATGCGGGCCCCCGATCCGGGACCGGATCTGGTGGGGGGCAGACTCTCTCTCTTCGCTCAGGCTGGGGCAAGAGATGTTCTGGATCCTTGGGCGCTAGAAATAGTCTCCCAAGGTTATTCTCTGGAGTTCAAGGGGCTTCCTCCAAGGGGGAGGTTCCACAGGTCTCAGTTGTCTTCAGACCACATAAGAAGACAGGCATTCTTACATTGGGTAGAAGACCTGCTAAAAATGGGAGTGATTCATCCTGTTCCATTAGGAGAACAAGGGATGGGGTTCTACTCCAATCTGTTCATAGTTCCCAAAAAAGAGGGAACGTTCAGACCAATCTTAGATCTCAAGATCTTGAACAAGTTTCTCAAGGTTCCATCGTTCAAGATGGAAACCATTCGAACACTTCTTCCTTCCATCCAGGAAGGTCAATTCATGACCAAGGTGGATTTCAAGGATGCGTATCTACATATTCCTATCCACAAGGAACATCATCGGTTCCTAAGGTTTGCATTCCTGGACAAGCATTTCCAGTTCGTGGCGTTTTCTTTCGGATTAGCCACTGCTCCTAGGATTTCTCATAGGTACTAGGGTCCCTTCTGGCGGTGCTAAGACCAAGGGGCATTGCTGTAGTACCTTACTTGGACGACATTCTGATTCGAGCGTCGTCCCTTCCTCAAGTAAAGGCTCTCACGGACATTGTCCTGGCCTTTCTCAGATCTCACGGATGGAAAGTGAACGTGGAAAAGAGTTCTCTATCTCCGTCAACGAGGGTTCCCTTCTTGGGAACTATAATAGACTCCTTAGAAATGAGGATTTTTCTGACAGAAGCCAGAAAAACAAAACTTCTAGACTCTTGTCGGATACTTCATTCCGTTCCTCTTCCTTCCATAGCGCAGTGCATGGAAGTGATAGGTTTGATGGTAGCGGCAATGGACATAGTTCCTTTTGTGCGCATTCATCTAAGACCATTACAACTGTTCATGCTCAGTCAGTGGAATGGGGACTATTCAGACTTGTCTCCGAAGATACAAGTAAATCAGAGGACCAGAGACTCATTCCGTTGGTGGCTGTCCCTGGACAACCTGTCACAAGGGATGACCTTCCGCAGAGTCGTCAGACATTGCATCCGGGGGAGTGGGAACTCCATCCGGAAATCTTTGCCCAAGTCACTCAACCGTGGGGCATTCCAGACATGGATCTGATGGCCTCTCGTCAGAACTTCAGAGTTCCTTACTACGGGTACAGATCCAGGGATCCCAAGGCGGCTCTAGTGGATGCACTAGTAGCACCTTGGACCTTCAAACTAGCTTATGTGTTCCCGCCGTTTCCTCTCATCCCCAGGCTGGTAGCCAGGATCAATCAGGAGAGGGCGTCGGTGATTTTGATAGCTCCTGCGTGGCCACGCAGGACTTGGTATGCAGATCTGGTGAATATGTCATCGGCTCCACCATGGAAGCTACCTTTGAGACGAGACCTTCTTGTTCTAGGTCCGTTCGACCCACTCCAGCTGACTGCTTGGAGATTGAACGCTTGATCTTATCAAAGCGAGGGTTCTCAGATTCTGTTATTAATACTCTTGTTCAGGCCTGAAAGCCTGTAACCAGAAAAATTACCACATAATTTGGTATATCTGTTGGTGTGAATCTGCAGGATTCCCTTGGGACAAGGTTAAGATTCCTAAGAGTCTATCCTTCCTTCGAGAAGGATTGGAAAAAGGATTATCTGCAAGTTCCTTGATGGGACAGATTTCTGCCTTGTCTGTGTTACTTCACAAAAAGCTGGCAGCTGTGCCAGATGTTCTAGCCTTTGTTCAGGCTCTGGTTAGAATCAAGCCTGTTTACAAAATTTTGACTCCTCCTTGGAGTCTCAACCTAGTTCTTTCAGTTCTTCAGGGGGTTCCGTTTGAACCCTTACATTCCGTTGATATTAAGTTATTATCTTGGAAAGTTTTGTTTTTGGTTGCAATTTCTTCTGCTAGAAGAGTTTCAGAATTATCTGCTCTGCAGTGTTCTTCTCCTTATCTGGTGTTCTATGCAGATAAGGTGGTTTTGCGTACTAAACCTGGTTTTCTTCCAAAAGTTGTTTCTATCAAAAACATTAACCAGGAGATAGTTGTGCCTTCTTTGTGTCCTAATCCAGTTTCAAAGAAGGAACGTTTGTTGCACAACTTGGATGTAGTTCGTGCTCTCAAATTTTACTTAGCAGCTACTAAGGATTTCAGACAAACTTTGTCTTTGTTTGTTGTTTATTCTGGTAAACGGAGAGGTCAAAAAGCAACTTCTACCTCTCTCTCCTTCTGGATTAAAAGCATTATCCGATTGGCTTATGAGACTGCCAGACGGCAGCCTCCTGAAAGAATCACAGCTCACTCCACTAGGGCTGTGGCTTCCACATGGGCCTTCAAGAACGAGGCTTCTGTTGATCAGATATGTAAGGCAGCGACTTGGTCTTCACTGCACACTTTTTCTAAATTTTACAAATTTGATACTTTTGCTTCTTCTGAGGCTATTTTTGGGAGAAAGGTTTTGCAAGCCGTGGTGCCTTCCATTTAGGTGACCTGATTTGCTCCCTCCCTTCATCCGTGTCCTAAAGCTTTGGTATTGGTTCCCACAAGTAAGGATGACGCCGTGGACCGGACACACCTATGTTGGAGAAAACAGAATTTATGTTTACCTGATAAATTACTTTCTCCAACGGTGTGTCCGGTCCACGGCCCGCCCTGGTTTTTTTAATCAGGTCTGATAATTTATTTTCTTTAACTACAGTCACCACGGTAACATATAGTTTCTCCTATGCAAATATTCCTCCTTAACGTCGGTCGAATGACTGGGGTAGGCGGAGCCTAGGAGGGATCATGTGACCAGCTTTGCTGGGCTCTTTGCCATTTCCTGTTGGGGAAGAGAATATCCCACAAGTAAGGATGACGCCGTGGACCGGACACACCGTTGGAGAAAGTAATTTATCAGGTAAACATAAATTCTGTTTTTGATCATCAGGCCCTCAGTGTCACGCTCTAGGACAGTGCAAGTGAGATGCAGGTTAAAAATGTGCATTTGTCTTTTTTTGGCTGATCCGAATGGCAAAGATGGTGGCTGCAAGCTGCATTCTGCAATTTTCAAAGCCAGATTTAAGGCTATGACACACTGAGAGCGGCGTGGCGCGCAGTGTATCTTGCCTTTTCATCTCTGCGCGTTCAGCCGCGTCAGGTCGCTTAGCTGAGTGCTCAGAGTTGAAATATTTGAACTTCAGAAGCTACACGGCTCTAAAAATTGCTGATTGCGGCCATCATCTTTGGCATTTGTATAAGCCCAAAATAGACTAATGCACATATCTGATGCTGGTTTACACAGTGGAACACAAATTCACTAATCCACGTCCAAAAATGGGATGGTTTAACTGACTGCAATCTCTGAAGGAACATGCAATAGGCCGCAAGATTTGAGCTGAATGCTCTATGTGGTATTTTGAAAAAAAAGTGAAAGGCTCACTCACAATTGAAAGCTTTCATTGTATTTTGGTGCCCAGCTATTGTTCTTGGACTTGGTTGTGAATTTCCTCTTCTTGTCGCTAAGATTCGGACCAATCATGTTAACCTCAATGAAGGGGCGGAATATTCCGGATGTCTGCCACTTCAAATCATTCGCTGCTACAACTAGAGGGGAAATGTGATCAAATTCACATGACATGTAAACCTTCCAGCAAAATAACTTCCTCACTAACTGTGTTCCCTGCTCAACATCTTTGGAAAGCAACTCTTCATCCTAGCTATGTATTTCTCCATCACAGCAAACTCCATTTTCAAAGTAAAATATTTTCAGACCTGATGTAATCCCATTACCTTTCACGCTGATCTTGTGCTCTCCTGTTCCTGGGTGAGTAAATAGCTCCACGTGGATAGAAACCTCCCCAACAGAATCATCAACTCCAGATCCTAGTACATTAAGGAAAAAATAAAAGAAAGAAAGAAATATAAGCTTAGGCAAACAACTTCCATGTTATATATTTGCTGTGTGTTACTGCTGGCAGTGCCCCAGGGTTGTATAAAACTAGGCCATTTAATACAAATAGAACTCTCTGGAGTAAATGCCATGTGACCCATTCTCCTGCCAGCAGTCACACCACTGTGTAGGGGGTCAGTTAGGGCAATGCATAAGTACCCAGGCAGTCTCTGCATGCATGTCTAGTGCAACATGCAGCTTAATGCTCTGCCCTTTGTATGATATTCCCAAAACAGACAGCAGCTTGGTCAGGTGTGTGACTACACACTGCTACCTGAGCCACAGAAACGCTTTGCTGCCATAAGGGGTTAATGATCTTCTTTGCAGTCATACACAGCTTGGTAACATGGCTAGGCCAAGAAAGGAAAGGGGACATGACCATTCTTAAAGTGGGCAGGGCATTTGAATTCATAGCATGCTTTTAACAGGCAGTTGTTGTTTTTTATCCTGATGAATCCTAGAATCCACTTTTGATGGGTGCAAAAATGGGTGCCACGTGGCGTGCCCACTCTTTGCAACTAGCGGAGAAGTTGCTAATGCTTCAGTCCCACTCAGCTCATTGGTAATAAAGGTATTTGTTTGTAGATAACTTTACCATGGCACATTACAGCATCATTAAAACAACAGTCTTCCCACATCTTATGATTGGTTGGTTTCTGCTCCTTCCTATCAGCTGTTCTA
Source organism: Bombina bombina (assembly GCF_027579735.1). Taxonomy (NCBI): domain Eukaryota; kingdom Metazoa; phylum Chordata; class Amphibia; order Anura; family Bombinatoridae; genus Bombina; species Bombina bombina. Next base: position 827,483,762 of record NC_069500.1, read on the forward strand.
TGTATCCTATTTGTATAAGTCCAGAAGTACAGCTTCTCTATCAATTGGTAATCAAATCGTATCATTTAAAGGGCCGTTATAGTGGAAAAAAACTTAATGATAGATGTGCAGGATTGATAGTGATACATTGACATGCTCTCTGAGTTTAATAATGGAGTTAAACACTTAGGTAATGTATCCCTCAGGAGCTGCAGAGAACAGTTGGTCCCAAGTGGAAACTGCCGCTAAGCCAAACAGCAGCAATCGCTCCCAGCTGGATAGTGAAACTAGCGCTGCTCAGAAACAGTTTCCGCTCAGGAATAGCAGTTCTTTATGACTCAATGTGGAACTTTAATTATGTATTTAACCCCTTTGCTGGTGTTAAACACATAGATTTGCCAGGTCAATAGTAATAAAATGACATACTCGAATGAGAGGATGTCATTGTTTTCACTATAATAGTGCTATAAGTAGTCTGTTTTATATACAATGTTATCTGGTAAATAATTTTTTTCTTCTTTTCCGAAGATTTTTGTGAAAGCCAGTTAATGGGCCCCATTTATCAAACACCTGGCAGACATGGTTGGCTCCTGGAAACCTGTCTGCACGGCATCAGCATTTAATATTGCACATTAGCTGCTTGTGCAACACTGTCAATCACCTTGGTCAATCACCTTGGTCGGACTAGTCCAGGATGATAGTTAAGAAGCAGCGGTTTACAATCGGCTGCAGGCTCACTTGTGTGAGCCTGCTCCAAAGCTGTATGTGCAGCTTGATAAAAGTCCATAGTCGCCCTACAAACATATATTAACTATATGAATATAAAGCTCTGTTAAGATCATGTACATAAACAGCAGCAAAAGGTTTTAGGATGAGGGCACAGCTGCGTTACGATGACAATTAATAATAATTATAACAATATACATATTAATATTTTAATAATTATTAAGAATGTGGTATACTGGCATGTAGCCTATTGCACAGGACAGTCTTACACAGGATAGGAGTGATATGTAATTAGTAGATGCAGATTCTGTGTCACAGTAAGTTGACTGGTAATGTTCAGCATTGGCTTGTATATATATTACTGACCATATGGAATGTACTGATAATGTCACATGTTCTATTATAAGCCAACAAAAAGTATTAGCTAGAGGGGGTGACAAGGTGTCATTTGGATCTTCTAGTTGTGAACCATAAGCCTCTTTGGCTTTAAAGGGACAAGAAAGTCAAAATTAAACTTTCATGATTCATTCAGAGCATGTACTTTTATGACACTTTTAAATTCACTTATATTATCACACTTTTTTCTCTTGGTATCCATTTTTTTAAAGCATATGTACATATCCTCAGCAGCAATGCACTCTTGCCAGTTAGCAGTCGATTGGTGGCTACATTTGTCACTTGCCATTGGCTCCCCAGATGTGTTCAGCTATAGCTCTCAGCAGTGAATTGCTGTTTTGGGGCTTACTTTAAGTATGTGTTTAATCCCTCTGCAAAATGCAGGACTGTTCAGATCAGTAGGTTAATTTGTGTCTAACACATATACTAACACATTTGGGCAAAGAACCACATTGTAGGATGACTGCTGAAATAAATGTATGCCCAAATAAATTTGTGCAACTAAAAAAAACCCGGGTATCAAACAGATTTCACTGATAAGAATACTGACTGCCAAGTGGGACTGAAGCATCGTCATGCTGTCCCCTTAACCCCAACACAGTTAGAAGAGCAACTGGTAGTGAGGGGATTAAGGGCCTGTAATATGGCAAAGTAGGACATGCTCCCAGAATCCTTTGCTCCACGACATACCCTTTTCTGGATAAATCTCTTCGCTAAGAGTAAACCTAATACCTTTTCCACCATGGACTAGGGGAAGACGAGAGGAAGAGAGAAAGACAGAGGGGAGAGACGTGAGGAAGGGGGTGCAGGGTGGTGGGGAGTGTGGGGTTATACAGATATAGAGACATTTACATAACATCTGCACAAACAAAATCAGTAGAGTTTCTTAATCTAGTGCTAATATTACAAATTTGCCCCTCCCGCCCCGGCCTTACATGTTAATTCTGTGTTCAATATTTTTATGCTCAGCATATATCAATGATTAAGCACTGCATTCCAACAGATCTGCATACAATATTTATGGTTTTTAAGCATTTAAAGTCATTTTGTTAGCACCTAACAAGTTTTTGTAAATCAAGAGCAGTTTTGGAAAACTATATGAAACCTTATGAAAACCATTGTGCTTTTGGTCCCTTTGCTGTGTCCAGTAAGGGACAAATGTAAATAAGTCTGTGCTCTGATATACGCAATCACTGTGTATAACATGTTGCAGAGTCACCACACTTAAAGGGACATTAAATACCTTGTAATTACAAAACATTTCTGTTGTGTTATAGGCTAACATATTAGCCAAATCTAAACGTTTCAATAGCCAAACTCCACCCAGCATCTGCCATGTTCCTTTAAGAACCTTTCACTGAACATCTTTCATACTTAGCAACCTACGCTATTACTGTACACGCCCACACACACAAATCTAGCCCAATTGAAATTGCAGTCCCTAAATACAAAAAAGAGCCCTCACCCTGAGCAGACTGTGATTGGACAAAGGTTTTGATGAGTGTGTCAGTGGCCTGCGTATATAGCGAGAGTGCGTAGCGTAGAGATTGCAGGTCTGGACTCTTCTCCAAAAATGTCTTCTTAAGACCTACACCCCCAGCGTGGAAATATTGCTTAAAAAAAAACAAAAAACTTTGTTCTAACTGAAACATCCGTAATAATTTATCAAAATTAATCTTTCAATACAAATACTCCATTTAATAATACTGTTAAAGGGACACTGAACCCATTTTTTTTCTTTTGTGATTCAGACAGAGTATGCAATTTTAAGCAAATTTCTAATTTACTCCTATTTAACATTTTTTCTTTGTTCTCTTGCTATCTTTATTTGAAAAAGAAGGCATCTAAGCTTTTTTGGGTTCAGAACTCTGGACAGCACTTTTTTATTGGTGGAAGAATTTATCCACCAATCAGCAAGGACAACCCAGGTTGTTCACCAAAAATGGGCCGGCATCTAAACTTACAATCTTACATTTCAAATAAAGATACCAAAAGAATAAAGAAAATTTGATAATAGGAGTAAATTAGAAAGTTGCTTAAAATGTCATGCTCTATCTGAATCACAAAAGAAAACATTTGGGTTCAGTGTCCATTTTAGCTTCAACACTAAATAACAAGCCATCAGATATTGACTACCAGCAATGATTGTCATTATTTTTCTGCAACATGGCTGTTGATACATTTATAATCGGGTGTCACTTCATGTGCAATCAATCTGTACATGACAAACTGTTACGTGAAAATCTAGTTTTATTTTGCATTCTATCATGAAACTACTTGGAGTACTTAAAGGGCCAATAAGTATAGTGGAAAAATTACATTCACTAATTCATAATTTCTAGCACTAGCGAACCTGTAACATAGTTACAATACGGCTCTGGACCAGCAGTTCTTGGTCAGCAGCTATAGTCATATGACCAAGCTTTGTGAATGGCGCTGATTATATTCGAGTGGAAACTTCAAGTGAGCCAAAGACTGCAATCATTGAAGGTAATAAAATGTCAATAGTAAACCATTAGCTATCCTAAAATTAAATGTTTTGTATAGAAGATACATTTAAAAAAAATGATTGGGTAGAAATATACACAAATATATATAATACAATATACAAAGGACATACACATTTTTATTACCTTTATTGTGTCCAGTGCAAGCTCCACCACAGCACATTGTTTTGGGGTCAAACTCTTAGCTTCCTCCCGTACCATATGATCCTAAAAATTAAAAAATAAAAATAAAAAATAGCAACACCACATTGTCAGCACTTCTATGTCTGTCAGGAGATTTTAGCCCACAATGTTGCGGCTGGAATGACACAGAATGCATTTGACAGCCTGCTGTAGAATACATTTCAGACCTCCCAACTGTCCCTATTTGAGAGGAACAGTCCCTGATTCTGAGCTCAGTCCTACTGTCCCTCTGAGACAGCCATATGTCTCTATTTGCAGAATTTCACTTAACCCCACCCACGGACCACCTAGAGCCACCCATGATCCCACCTCTCCCAACACAGCTCCACCCACAAAATGGTGACGGATCCCCATCAACCTTCTGATTCTGCTACCCAGCCACAAATGTTGGGAGGCATGGAATTCTAATCTAGAAGTTGCAGTAATGAGCAAGTTACACTATAACAACCTACCGGTCTCCCACTGCTGTCATACAGAACTGTGGCAAAGATTTGTACAGGGTCCTCTTTCAAGAGGGCCCATATTGATTGTAAAGTTGGGAGACATCAGGGCCTTGAATATGGTGTAACACAGTGGTGTAAAGAACGCTTGATGCATGAGAACAAATATTTACATCTGATTGAACATTGTTAGATGTGTTACTTTGCATTTCAGTTATAACCAGAAACCCTAATAATATCAATCATACTAAGTTAATAAAATAATTCTGGCCTTTTAAGAGAGTTGCCTTTGTTATTTGTCAGCATTTCTCAGTGAGACTTTACCACCTCTTCAATGTTTTGTTTGAATAGTCTATAATTAAAAAACCCCATCTAAAGTTAGATATGCTTAAGGGTTAGATAGAGCAAGCAATTTAAAACAACTTTTCCAATGTACTTCTATTATGAAAACATGCACGTTCTTTTTATATGCAAAAGGGCACAGTGTATACGTATATATGCATTTTGTGATTGGCTGTCACATGATACAGGGGGAGGAGAGAAACATTGGATTATCATTTACATTTTCCGCAATATATTCTACAGTTCATTTCAAATTCAAAGTGCTATTACATTGTCTTTTAATTGTGTATTTGTCAGCTATTCAAATCTACTGTATTTAGTGGTCCTTTCATATAGAATTGCCAGAGCTAATTAAGACATCACTTTATTTAAAATGTAACAATCTCTTTTGGGTTTAAAAAAGGTTTGTAATGCATTTCCAGTTTTAAATATTTGTTATATTTTATTATATATTTAAAGTATAATTATATATATGGTAAACCGGAAACTTGATTTTATTTTCTGGCAAGCTTAGTAAGAGATGCTGACAGAGTTTAAATTAAATGTTGTCAGTGATATTCTCCCACTGTGGATAAAGGATTTAACCCTTTCCTGCCAGGGTTAATGTGTCTACATTGGAACAACTGTTCCGATGTAGACAAACTGAAATCACACGATCGTACACACGATCGCGACATTTCAATTATTGGATCGGGTCTGGGGGCGTCCCTATAACCCTAGGAACGCCCTCCAGACCGTGATCAAATCCAGGAAGTGCAGAAGGCTTCAGGACAGCCGTTGGCTATGATGTTCTATTCCGTCATAACGGCTCTTAAGCCCAGTGTAATTATGACGGAATAGAATGGCATAACGGCGTTAAAAGGTTAAAGGACCAGTAAATTCAACAGATTTGCATATTCAAGAAATCCATGATAAAGACAACACAATAACACTTAGGAGCCGATTTATGAAAGTGCGGACGGACATGATCTGCTGTAGCGATCATGTCCGCCGCACATCGATAAATGCTGACAGTATTCTTGTGAACTGCTTGTGCAATGCCACCCCCTGCAGGGTGTCAATCAACCCAATCGTATGCAATCGGGCTGATTGCTGTCCTCCACATCAGAGGAGGTGGACGAGTTATGGAGCAGCGGTCTTAACTCCTGTTTCCCGCAAGCCTGAAAGCTCACACGGAAACAGCTGCTTCCCCCAAGTCTGAACTTTAAATGAGTAGTAGATTTTTTCTAATAAATGTCAAAGTTCTGTCTATTTCCACTCATGTAACAGCCATCAGCCAATCACAAATGCATATATGTATATTCTGTAAATTCTTGCACATGCTCAGTAGGAGCTGGTGACTCAAAAAGTGTAAATCTAAAAAAACTGTGCACATTTTGTTTAAGGGACATTAAACACTTTGAGATAGTAGTAGAAAATGATAAATTGCATGTATGTATGTGTGTGTGTATATATATATATATATATATATATATATATATATACACACATACATATATAAAACTCATTATTTTGTCCCCTTTTCCTGTAATTCCATTCTGAAATTGTGAGCGTTTCATCATTCTATCTAGCATTTATGTAGTGTTCAATGTCCCTTTAATGGAAGTAAATAGGAAAGTTGTTTAAAACTGCCTACTCTATCTGAATCATGAAAGTTTAATTTTGACTTAAGTGCCCCTTTAAACCTATATATCTATACTCAGTATCTGTGAGCTTTTAAAATACATTTTAAATTTACTCTGATTATTACATTTGCTAAAGCAACATTACAAATAATTTGCTATACTGTTTTGAATTCTATACATCTTATTGTGTAATATGCTATTGTCAATAAAAAAAAAGGTAATTTGTATCAGAATATATTTATATGTCCATATATAACCATATTTCTAAAATAAGCAGCAATATGTTGAAAAAGTAAATTATTTCCAGCAGTGTTTTGTGATACAAATGTAAAGAAGAAGAAGAAAATATTCCCTCCTACCTTTAACTTGGAAAGCTGACCCAATTGATTAGCAGCGTTGATGATGAGATGTGTCCCCTACATGAACAAGAATAAAGAAAACAAAATCCACCTAAAATGATCATACTCTCAAAGCAAAGGATAAAGGAAAGGTTTAATATGCAGGGAGCGTACAATATAACCTAAAAGGAATTTGATCCACAATTAATGTAGAAGACACAATCCCTCCATCTAACTTATACCTCCTTTTAACACACTACTAAACACTCATTTTGTCTGGACATCTTCACATACTCAATATGTAACTACTGACACTGCTCCAAATAGCCTCTTCCTGTAACTAATTATACTGATTCATATAAAGGCCCATTTATCAAAGGTCTTGCGGACCTGATCCGACACTGCGGATCAGGTCCGCAAGACCTCGCTAAATGCGGAGAGCAATACGCTCTCCGCATTTAACATTGCACCAGCAGCTCACAAGAGCTGCTGGTGCAACGCCGCCCCCTGCTGACTCGCGGCCAATCGGCCGCCAGCAGGGAGCTGTCAATCAACCCGATCGTATTCGATCGGGTTGATGTCTGGCGATTCCTGTCCGCCTGTTCAGAGCAGGCGGACAGGGTTATGGAACAGCGGTCTTTAGACCGCTGCTTCATAAGTTGTGTTTCTGGCGAGTCTGAAGACTCGCCAGAAACACGGCCCTTCAAGCTCCATACGGAGCTTGATAAATGGGCCTGATGGTGTCTTCCTTCTTTATGATGTTTCAGTTATAGCTGCATGTAACCCTTTGTATTGCTCCATTTAACCTCTCTCTATAGTCCCAGCTGCTTCATATAAACTTTTCCCATAATCCCCACGTATTGCTTCACATTACCTCTCCCTAGAATTTACTTTTTGCTTAATATAACCATTTCTTATAATCATTTTTTTCCCCCTATAACATTCCATTGTTGCTGCATAAAACTTCTCCCTACAAGTCTCCTTTTTGTTCTATATAACTTTTCCCTTTAACTCCTGAAGGGTTTGGTTAATCCATATAACATAACACCTCTAAGTACTTATTGCTCTGTATACTTAAAGGGACAGTCTACACCAAAATTGTTATTGGTTAAAAAGATAGAGAACAATTTTGGCGTAGACTGTCCCTTTAAATGTAATATTCCTGCAGAATCCATCTCTTTATTCACTGCATTTTTATCCCTATTTAAATTGTTCAGGGCAGGAATTCCTGTTTCTAGACTGTGTCTATCTCACTATATATTAAAGGCTAAACTGTACTAGATGCAATTCTCACCTTTGTTTTTGTTTTTTTATACACACTAAGATATAAATGGGAGCATTTCTATGTGTATTGTATCACTGTTACTCTGTATGCTGTAGTGTAACCCCCCCTATGTATTGTATGTACAATCTATTGTATATTATAAGTTAATCTATACAAGGCAATCTATCCCTCTCTGTGTATTGCAGCTGAATAACCTGTATATAATACAATAAGCTGTGAAGGACAATATTTCCCTGTTTCAATGTGGTATCTGTATCCCTCTTTATATTACATTGTAAACTGTACAGGGGAGACTTTTACTGTCTGTAGTGTAGCTCTGTTATCCTTCTGTACATATTATGCTGACAGCTGTGCAGGACTAAGCTCCTTCACCTTAATTCAGCCATCTGAGGCCATCCTATTGACACTGTTCTGACACAGTGTAACATCACTAGTAAAGTATAAAGTGAAAACACACACAAGGCACAGTACAGTACAGGAGCAGAACTGGGGGGGGGGGGGGACTGTACAAAGGTGACAGAGTGAAAAGAGAGTTGCAAGCGCAGACAGACAGACAGACACACAGTGTCCTTACATCTGCATGGTACGTCAGCTTCACCCTGCTCTGGAGAGAGAAGTGTGAGATTAACATGCGTGTGTGAGTGTGATATACAACACATACTGCACAGTTACAAATATCATATGCAAGCTACTGACACAGATACACCACACATCTTTGAGACTTGACCCATATCCCACTGCACACTCCTCTACAAGTTAGCACCATCTTCTAAACACCACTCCGCTAAGCACTTACACTCATGTGCCAAGAATGCCCAACCAGCTCTCAAAATCAGGCCAGGCTTTCAATCTGGTCTAGGTAGGCAGCTTAATAAGGCATTTGACTATATCAGTTCATCTAGGTTGAAGCAGAGATATTTTTGAAATTCTGGACAGTTTTTGGCACACTGAGTGAATCTGGACACCCTAACTCAATGACTTTTTACTTGACTTTGGAGACATCTCTCCAATGTGAACAAATATGTTCTTGCCTTAGTCAACCTACTATAGGACAATAATACTGACTGCTAAAAAATATAAAAATTGGATGCTGCTACAGCAATCCTGCGTTACTGCGCACAGGGAGATACTGTTGCGCTCTGCAGGTTTGGCACTATCTGCTGACCTGAGTACAATTGTATTCCACTGCAGTCTCACGTTGCATACCCATATATACTTTTACCTTCTCTGTCCCCTTGCCATGTTTTCTCAGCAGCGTCCCCTGCAGAAATATGTCAGAGTTGGTCACTTCTCTGGGAAATGCATATAGGCAGTTATGTGTATGTGTGAGGCCTGGCTTGTTTAAAAAAATGGGTTCGTAGGAACATAATGTTATGGAGTGAGTCAGTAGAAAACTAAATGTAGATTCTACCACAGATAAGGAATATGTACTCTTAGAACTGCCAGTGTGCTATGTTACAGAAGGATTATATAGTGTTTGCACTAGCAAAGGATGCACTAATATTTATAGTGCAAAGCTGTTAGTAATACAGGCACAAAACCCTATATACAAACTTCTTGGTATGGAAAAAGGTTTAGATTTTGGAATAGTTTAGATTTCTAAAAATGTATAGATTTTCATCTGTAAAATGGGACAGCTTGAAGAAGGGTTAGGTTCCTCCTTGCACACCCTGCAGCATGTGTAATTCATAACTGTCCAGGTCAATATGGCCGATATGACAACCCCCTAGGGTTGTCATATCGGCCATATTGACCTGGACAGTTATGAATTACACATGCTGCAGGGTGTGCAAGGAGGAACGTGACTAGTGCTGTTCAATGAGTAGTGCAAAAACAACATTGTAAAATTAGAGCATGTCATTTTTGCACTATAATGCCCGTTGTCAACAAATTTTTGTCATGCAAGTGATAAAACACTATTTTAACATACATTTTTTTTCATGAAACCCCCCATAATTTATTCTTCTGATAATTAAGTTATGTCATGGTGGTAAGAGTCCACGATCCATTACTCATTGGAATTACCCTTCTCTACCACTAGAAGGAAGCAAAGAGCAAGAGCTCTATTAAACCCCACCCACCTCACACATACCTTAGTCTAATGTATAGCCAAGCAAGTGAGGTAAGAAAAAGGAATAAGAGCCATTAAAGGAGCATGGAAAAAAGATGTCCTGAACAAAAAAAAATAACCCCAGAAAAAACATGGGTGGAGTCTAGTGGCCTCTCACCACCATGAAAGAAATTAACTTATCAGGTAAGTATAAATTAGCTTTTCTTTCATACAGGTGGTAAGTCCACAATCCCTTACTTTCTCATGGGAACTGATACCCAAGCTGTGGAGTCCATGAGTAATAACAGGGATTGGATTAAAAAAAAACATATTTTTTCACAACCAAATAATTATATTCTTCCTTAAGGATTATAAATCAAACAGGCAAAACAAATCAAACTGAGACAACTTCCTGAAAAAAACCTTCTACTAAAGGCTGCTTCAGAAGAAGCAAAAACCTCAACATGTAAAATTAAGATAAAATAAACAAAGTAGACCAAATAGCTGCCTAGCAATTTCGATCAACTGAAGTCTTATTCTTGAAAGATCAAGAAGTTGCAACTGACCTAGTAGCAGATATCCGCTGCAGCGGACGTAGACCTTCTTTCAGAAAAGCTTTGAAAAATAAAAGTTTTAACCAAAAGGTTTGTCTAAAATCCTAGTAGCAGCAATGAAATTTTCACATGCCCAAACAATATCCAAGTAATGCAAAGATCTCTCAGAAAAATACCTAGAAGGACACAATGAGGGAACAACAATCTCTCAGCTTAGGAAAGAAATCAAAATGTAAACCAAAAAAATAAATAAAAAAACAGCCTTATCCTGGTGAAACATCAGATAAGAAAGATCACAAAAAAGAGCTCAAAACTCTTATAGCAAAAGAAATAGCTGAAAGAAATAACGCTTTCCAAGAAAGTAAATAAATGTCCAGACTACGCATAGGATTAGGGATGGGCGAATGTGTTTATATTTGAATTTGAATGTTAGAACGAATGTTATTGTAGACATTCAATTTACATAATCGAATGTTGATAAGAACAAATATTCTTAAAAATTCCATTATCAAATGTTATTTACAGTTTTCGAAAGTCAATTTTGAATTCAAATGTCACATTCAAATTCGAATATTACATTCGAATAATACATTTATAAAACACAGTTGTTGTTTCGAAATACTATTTTGAATTAGAATGTTATATTCGAATTTGAATGTCACATTTCAAAACTGAAATGTAATAAAATACATAGCTAAACATTCTAAAATTAAAATTAGAAAATAGAATGTTATATAAACATTCGAACGAATGAATGTATCAAAATTTGTTTGAAATTTCAAATTTTTAGGAACATTCGCCCATCCCTACATAGAATCAGAAAAGAGGAACCTGCAATTACCCTTAACACCAGAAAAGGATTCTATGGAGGAGTAATAGGCTTAGGTCAGGTTATGTGTGTGATTGCTGAGCAGAGTTTTGGTGCTGGATTTGAACCTGTCTCTCCTGGTCCTTTGTTCATTATGCTACCTTCTGAGCTATTCAGAACCTTACAAACACTGGATTTATATTCAGGGAAAACCTGCAAAAACACTGCTCCACCGGCCTACCAGTCATGCAGCTGCAGCACTATCCAGTAGAGAGTCCATCCAGTGCAGATACAGGTATTGCTGAGGAAATCGTATAGGAAATACCAGAATTCCACAATAGAAGGCTTCAGGACAAGTCCCTGTGAAATCTGAGGGCATATTTGGGACTTTGAGAGCTTTTTTATTTGACTTGACATCTGACGGCAGCAGTGGCAGAAATCCCTTTACTGCTTGTTTGAAAGTGAGAGAGCAGCCAAACGCTTTAAAAACTGCAGCCTTAAAAAAAAAAAATCATAGCAGGAAGCACTACAACAGCATTATTCAATAGACACTTATCCATTAACAAACAAGCAGCAAAAAGCCAATCCAGTACTGAAACATATCAGTAGAGGTTATGGAAATAGGAGTTAATGTAGATCCATAAAGGGAGGCAAAAGACACGTCCCTGCGACCAATTATAGAGGGTTTATGAAAAATTTCCCATGAGGTGAAACAAAGAATCATAAACCATACCCCAAATACATCCCTCTGATAAGCACTGTACTTTGAGGGGAAACCGGGCCTCAATACAGACTGAAAACCCCTTTCTCTGAAGAATCAAAATCAAATATTCATTCTTTAACCACCTCCAGCTGAGGCAAAGTAAAGACTGAGGTATGTGTGAGATGGGAGGGGTTTTATAGAGCTCTTGGAATTTGGGACTCTGCCTCCTCCTAGTTGTATAGAAGGGTAATTCCCATGAGTAATGTATCGTGGACTCTCACCACCTGTATGAAAGAAAAATATTTTTAAACTAAAGGGCCATAATAATAAAAAAAATGTATGACATGCTCTAATTTGTTAGTGCATGTAATTTTAAGACTATCAATCCTACACTACTGTGTGTTTAAGCCCTGCAAAGGGGTTAAACATACATTATTAGTGCTGCTTTTGCAGGAGTTAAACACACAGTAGGGTAGGGTCAATAGACTTAAAATAACCTACTCTAAAGAATTAGAGCATGACATTTATCTCAACTGAATCTTTTTATTTTAATTTTTAAACTAACAGGAAGTAGATGTTTGTGCATAGTTTGGTTCTGGGATAAAAGCTAAATAACCGGTTCATGATAATTAATACCTCACTTGAGAATTCTCTGAATTTGTTGTGCTTTTGTCGGCTATGGAAGACAGTGCAGAGAGCAGTTGGTTGCCATAACTCTATCAAAAGGGCTAAGGGCACAATAATTGTGTGTTTGTGTGTGTGATTTTCAGTGTTATCCTGAGTGTAGTAAGGTTTGCATTCGGAGTGAACAGTGATTATTAGTAAAGTGGCAAGACAATGCAGTAAGCATGTGACAAAGATACAGTGCGTGTACGGAGATTACAGGGAGACAGGGGGAGTAACAGCAAAGACAGTGGTGGGTCACAGAAGAGCGTTGCAGCTTATCAGGGAAAGGGCTATGGGTTATATATACTGTGCATCACTAACAGCTTCACCAGTTCACAAAGGAATGGAGAGCCGACTAATATAAAGGCTAAGATTTATCAAGGAGTCTCAGCCCAATCGGCTGCATGTTTGCACAAGCCTGCAGTCGAGATTTAAGAAGCAGCGGTTTTCAGACTGCTGCTTCTCCACCCTATTCTCCACCTGTTATGTGGTTGATATCAATCTCCCCAGACTTTTCTGACTGGGGAAAATGACAGCCCCTGCCCATGCGTGATTGGCTGCCTGCAGGCAGGGGGCGGGGTTGCACACAAGCGCACCTGTATAATAATAAAAGTGGGCAGTAGATTGCTGCCCACAAGAGGTGATGCTGGGTAGACAGGGGTGAGGTTGCACATCCCTGTCCACCACTAGCCTTTGGTATCATAGGTAGTTGTGAGACTGCTAACGATGGACAGATAGTGAATCTACCCTACTGTATCAAATGTCCTCACTATTTATATTAATTATCATGTTTTTCTGATTTGCAACAACATATATAATATATTAAGATTCCATTTTTAATTGTAATTTTGTTAAAATACATTAAAAATACATTTTGCCCTGAGCAAAGTATTCAGTCTGGATTGTTCCATTATCTAGTACCTTGGCAGTTATGTTTGTTAGCTTGTGTGTGTGCAAATATATGGAGATGTTAGGGGTTGTAAAACCAGGGCATCATGCCCTAATTTTAAGGCACCAATGGGCCCTGGAAAAGGAAGCCGTTGTCTTAAAAAAAAAATTGCAGCCTAGTATGATTCAAATATCGCATACCCTTATATTGCGATTAACCGCAATCATGCTATTAATTGCACAGCCAATATATATATATTTATTATTATTTTTTTTAAAGGGACATAAAAGTGAAAAATGAAAATACTCTAAAGTATTAGATATTTAGATATTATTTTTTATAATGATTGCACAATTACTTGCATATAACTAAGACTGTGTTTACATAGCTGCCTACAATATTTACATAGCTGGCAATCATGAGCAGTCGTTAAGAGTTAATTTTAATGTTTAACATCTCTTTGCGGTTTGAATTTTTTCTCACTGTTTTTGTGCTTACTGAATATTGGCAGCAGTTTGCTATTTTCGGCTCCCACTGACTTCAATCAAATCTGCTAAGTGATCATTTGCACCACATTTACACTGCACGAATTATCGTTTTACCACTGCCAAACTTTGCCTAAAACATTGATCCATTTCTACAGTGTCTAAGGAAAGTAATCATATACATATATATATATATAAAATAAACCATCCTGATAAGTGTTTAACAATCTTAATGCCATGATGGATAAGCTGGGCATCTTAATGATTTTTTTATTAACTTTTAAACAAACAAAATGGCAAAATAGCCTAGCGATATCCTGTTTAAAAAGACAAAAGTACTCTAAACAAAAAAAGTGAGTATAAAATAAAAATAAACATTTTAATAATCAGGATTATTATTATACTGCCCAATACTGATGCACTGACTATACAATAGAGATGAATACTCGCAAACACGTGGGGAAGCTGTAAAAACGTAATGCAAAAGTATGTAAACTGGGTGTTAAAGGAAAGCCGATACAGAGTTTTGTGAAGCAGTATTTTTACTGCTTTACAACTGGCAAGGGGGTTAAACACATAGTTAAAGTTAGCTCCAGAGCAGCAATGCACTACTGGAAGCGAGCTGAACACATCTAGTAAGTCAATGACATGATGCATTTGTGTGTATTCACCAATCACCATCTAGCTCCCAGTAGTGCACTACTGTCCCCTAAGCATACCTAGGTATGCTTTTCAACAAAATTTAATTTTGACCTTTATGTTCCTTTAATAACCATCATGATCATAATGCCTTAGATGTATAAACTCCCTGCATGTTATTATGTTAAGATATATTACTATATTGTTGCATTGTATTTATTGCATTAGGTATTATTACACATCCCAGAATGTTTTCATAACACTGTGTTATATTACAATTCGTTTAGATGTTTAAAACATTGCAAATTGTATTGCAAAATTATTATATCCAGCAATATATCAATATTTCATGACTATCTTTCCTATTGCCATTTTATTAGGAGGTCCCTGGAAGCGGGCAGAGCTAAGCAGGAGGGGACATTTGACCTGGGAGAGGAAGAGGACCTCGGTTGGTGGAAAAAGTGGAAGGTGTGGGGTGAAGGAGGCATTACTTAAGGGGCTGAGCGGGAAAAGTAGCAGGTCACTTTGAAGAAAACTATTAATGACAGCATCTTCCTCCCGTCAATCCTTTTGTTTGCAATCGCTCACTGGTTTTATTTTGTCGCAGCTTGATAGCGGGGGTGCTAGATCTTTTGCAGTTATTAACAGAATATGGCCAATGGATAGGGGTGACATTTTGCCTCTCCACGGCGTGGGAGTGCATGTGGTGGACTTCTAGGGGCAAGGGGTTCCCTGGAGCTAGGTGTTAATGCTGGGTTTAACGGGCTCAACAAGTGTAAGTTTGTGTCCAAAGGAGCTGCGGCCAATTATTACCAAAGAAAGAAGTCTGGTGTCTTTATTAAATGGAGGTTAATGTTTGGAAAGGGGCAGTTATGATGGGTGGATAGGGCTGGAACTTGACGATTCAGAAGGTCATGTTTTTTATTCTATGTAGATGTGGAAAAAGCCTGCATCCAAACTTGTTGGTTTATTATACATAGCATGTAGTTTTAAGATACATAAAAGCATACCTAGATAGTCTCAAAAGCAGCAATGCACTACTGGGAGCACTAAAATGTCTTTTTAAACACAACCCTCAGGAATATTTAATGAAGTCCTAGAGCATCCACATGAGCAACCAGCTAGTTCACTTCTTCATTCTTACTGAGATTTAGTAAACCAGTAGTCTTGATTAGACTAAACATATAGGGGCCGATTTAACAATGTCTGTCTAACATGATACGCTGTAGCGTATCATGTCTGACAGACATTGCTGAATGCGGACAGCATATCTGCCGCCCCCTGCAGATTTGTGGCCGCTAGCAGAAGGTGTCAATCAACCCGATCGTATTTGATTGAGTTAATTGCTGTACACCGCTCAGAGGCGGCGGATCTAGTTAAGGAGGAGCGGTCTTAAGACCGCTGCCTCTTAACTCCTGTTTCCGACGAGCCTGAAGGCTCGCATGGAAACAGGGCGAGTTGGCCCAATTCGGGGCATAGTAAATCAGCCCCATAGAATATAACTAAGATTTATGCCCACTATTTAATGCTGTTTAAAAACTAAAGCAACTGATTTTCTTTTGGATAATGATGATTTTTTTTACATTAAAGTAAGGGGTATTGTGGGTATTAGGAAGCATCAGAAAGGGTTAAGCAGAAAGTGGGGGCAAGACTGCCAACGCTACAATACAGCAACACGAACAACAGCTCTGAGTAGGATAACAACATGTATAAATAATTTGCCAGCTGATACAGACATGAGGACGGACCAGAGCATAGGGAGAGACAGCGGGCATGGAAGGGGCACAGAGGGCAGCTTTTAATGCGACAAAGACCAGCTAACTCATGTCAAACAGAAACACAGGACATCTACTTACTATCATCTGCACGAACGGAGAGCAGAAGGGGGGAAAGGACATTCAGAAATACATTACACACAACCAAAGATTTAACCAAACTTATTTATATCAAATGTACCGTAAACCAAAACTTTACCCACAGACAAATAAATAAATACATTAAATAATAATACTGGTTCTTTCCTTTAATATGTATATCCTCTCCTACTGCATAACAAATGGGTTTTGAACACATACAGGAGGGGAATTTTCTCCAACCAGGTTTAGACACATACAATATAGCAGGACTACTTGACTAGATTACCAACAACCTACACTCTTTATATTCACCCTTTGCAAGATTCATGGACAACTTTAACATTTATTGGGCTGTATATGCAGTTATCAAGTCCTTTAAGCAGCACAAGGTCTAGAGCATTGTGGGAAAGTCTAGAGCATTGTGGGAAAGTTAGTGATGGGCAAAGGGTGTGGATTGGAGAGGAAGTGCTGGTGTTTAATAGTGTTATATATAGCATATGTGTTTTCTACAAGTCAAATAAAACAGTTCTCGCCATTCTGGGGGTAAGTTTGAAGTGCTGTTTGACTACCTATACCCAACAATTGGGTTAGCACCTCCTGCTTTAGTCCAATCTCGTTAATCCTGGCTCCAATACTCTAGTTGATGCACCCTGATCATACTCTTTTGCAAAGAACATTTAAGTTATTGGCTATACTTTTGCTAATCCTTTCTTATTCATGGTTGATGATTCTCTTCTCTACACTTCGGCTTTAATATTTTTACAAAAACAATCTATCTACCTACCTAATCTATATCTCTTCTAATCTCTCTTTCTAATCTATATCTATCTATCTATCCTCTCTCTATGTATCTTTGAACAAATCTTTTTGTGTTTCATTTCAAGCATAATGGACAGATGTTAACCAACTTTAGCCTCCTCCTAAGACTTCAATACCCGAATTCCTGTAACACATAGGGAGCACAAAGATTGGCTAATACTGTCAAAATATCATAAAATATTGTATATAAATATCTTAATGTTGCATTAAAACATTCATATTTAACAACTGATATTTAATTTATATAGCATTGTGAACCTATGTGTATTACTTATGAAGCAAGTTTTATTATATTACACTCCACAAACAAAAACTAATAATTCAGAGGCATGCATTTTTGTAACTAGCTACCATACCACATATTGCTCTGCAATACTAATTTATAGATCTTCATTCTGTTACTTACCGCTCACAAAAAGTATCTGGCTCACTAACAAGTTTCATACATTATAAACCTCATGTATATCTATATAGAAACCTTTTTTTATGGAGGTACTCACCAGAACTGAGTACCCCTACCTCTGCCATCTCATAACAGGTAATATTTGTAATTATCATGTAAATACTCTAGTTTTCACAAGAGGTGGTTTTTCTTAAAGTTACTGATTACACTATATCAATTAATAATCAATTAGTACCGGCACCTTTTTTGTACAAAAATAGTAATATATGTGTGTGTGTGTATATATATATATATATATATATATATACAGGGAGTGCAGAATTATTAGGCAAGTTGTATTTTTGAGGATTAATTTTATTATTGAACAACAACCATGTTCTCAATGAACCCAAAAAACTCATTAATATCAAAGCTGAATAGTTTTGGAAGTAGTTTTTAATTTGTTTTTAGTTATAGCTATTTTAGGGGGATATCTGTGTGTGCAGGTGACTATTACTGTGCATAATTATTAGGCAACTTAACAAAAAACAAATATATACCCATTTCAATTATTTATTTTTACCAGTGAAACCAATATAACATCTCAACATTCACAAATATACATTTCTGACATTCAAAAACAAAACAAAAACAAATCAGTGACCAATATAGCCACCTTTCTTTGCAAGGACACTCAAAAGCCTGCCATCCATGGATTCTGCCAGTGTTTTGATCTGTTCACCATCAACATTGCGTGCAGCAGCAACCACAGCCTCCCAGACACTGTTCAGAGAGGTGTACTGTTTTCCCTCCTTGTAAATCTCACATTTGATGATGGACCACAGGTTCTCAATGGGGTTCAGATCAGGTGAACAAGGAGGCCATGTTATTAGATTTTCTTCTTTTATACCCTTTCTTGCCAGCCACGCTGTGGAGTACTTGGACGCGTGTGATGGAGCATTGTCCTGCATGAAAATCATGTTTTTCTTGAAGGATGCCGACTTCTTCCTGTACCACTGCTTGAAGAAGGTGTCTTCCAGAAACTGGCAGTAGGACTGGGAGTTGAGCTTGACTCCATCCTCAACCCGAAAAGGCCCCACAAGCTCATCTTTGATGATACCAGCCCAAACCAGTACTCCACCTCCACCTTGCTGGCGTCTGAGTCGGACTGGAGCTCTCTGCCCTTTACCAATCCAGCCACGGGCCCATCCATCTGGCCCATCAAGACTCACTCTCATTTCATCAGTCCATAAAACCTTAGAAAAATCAGTCTTGAGATATTTCTTGGCCCAGTCTTGACGTTTCAGCTTGTGTGTCTTGTTCAGTGGTGGTCGTCTTTCAGCCTCTCTTACCTTGGCCATGTCTCTGAGTATTGCACACCTTGTGCTTTTGGGCACTCCAGTGATGTTGCAGCTCTGAAATATGGCCAAACTGGTGGCAAGTGGCATCTTGGCAGCTGCACGCTTGACTTTTCTCAGTTCATGGGCAGTTATTTTGCGCCTTGGTTTTTCCACACGCTTCTTGCGACCCTGTTGACTATTTTGAATGAAAACATAATTTATGCTTACCTGATAAATTCCTTTCTTCTGTTGTGTGATCAGTCCACGGGTCATCATTACTTCTGGGATATAACTCCTCCCCAACAGGAAATGCAAGAGGATTCACCCAGCAGAGTTGCATATAGCTCCTCCCCTCTACGTCAGTCCCAGTCATTCGACCAAGAATCAACGAGAAAGGAGTAACCAAGGGTGAAGTGGTGACTGGAGTATAATTTTAAAAAATATTTACCTGCCTTAAAAACAGGGCGGGCCGTGGACTGATCACACAACAGAAGAAAGGAATTTATCAGGTAAGCATAAATTATGTTTTCTTCTGCTATGTGTGATCAGTCCACGGGTCATCATTACTTCTGGGATACCAATACCAAAGCAAAAGTACACGGATGACGGGAGGGATAGGCAGGCTCATTATACAGAAGGAACCACTGCCTGAAGAACCTTTCTCCCAAAAATAGCCTCCGAAGAAGCAAAAGTATCAAATTTGTAAAATTTGGAAAAAGTATGAAGCGAAGACCAAGTTGCAGCCTTGCAAATCTGTTCAACAGAGGCCTCATTCTTAAAGGCCCAAGTGGAAGCCACAGCTCTAGTGGAGTGGGCTGTAATTCTTTCAGGAGGCTGCTGTCCAGCAGTCTCATAGGCTAAACGTATTATGCTACGAAGCCAAAAAGAGAGAGAGGTAGCAGAAGCTTTTTGACCTCTCCTCTGTCCAGAATAAACGACAAACAGGGAAGAAGTTTGACGAAAATCTTTAGTTGCCTGCAAGTAGAACTTGAGGGCACGAACTACATCCAGATTGTGTAGAAGACGTTCCTTCTTTGAAGAAGGATTTGGACACAAGGATGGAACAACAATCTCTTGATTGATATTCCTGTTAGTAACTACCTTAGGTAAGAACCCAGGTTTAGTACGCAGAACTACCTTGTCTGAGTGAAAAATCAGATAAGGAGAATCACAATGTAATGCTGATAACTCAGAGACTCTTCGAGCCGAGGAAATAGCCATTAAAAACAGAACTTTCCAAGATAACAATTTTATATCAATGGAATGAAGGGGTTCAAACGGAACACCCTGTAAAACGTTAAGAACTAAGTTTAAACTCCATGGTGGAGCAACAGCTTTAAACACAGGCTTGATCCTAGCTAAAGCCTGACAAAAGGCCTGGACGTCTGGATTTTCTGACAGACGCCTGTGTAACAAGATGGACAGAGCTGAAATCTGTCCCTTTAATGAACTAGCCGATAAACCCTTTTCTAAGCCTTCTTGTAGAAAGGACAAGATCCTAGAGATCCTAACCTTACTCCAGGAGTAACGTTTGGATTCACACCAGTATAGGTATTTACGCCATATTTTATGGTAAATCTTTCTGGTAACAGGCTTCCTAGCCTGTATCAGGGTATCAATAACCGACTCAGAAAAACCACGTTTTGATAAAATCAAGCGTTCAATTTCCAAGCAGTCAGCTTCAGAGAAGTTAGATTTTGATGTTTGAACGGACCCTGTATCAGAAGGTCCTGTCTTAGAGGTAGAGACCAAGGCGGACAGGATGACATGTCCACTAGATCTGCATACCAAGTCCTGCGTGGCCATGCAGGTGCTATTAGAATCACTGATGCTCTCTCCTGTTTGATTTTGGCAATCAATCGAGGAAGCAGCGGGAAGGGTGGAAACACATAAGCCATCCCGAAGTTCCAAGGTGCTGTCAAAGCATCTATCAGAACCGCTCCCGGATCCCTGGATCTGGACCCGTAGTGAGGAAGCTTGGCGTTCTGGCGAGACGCCATGAGATCTATCTGTGGTTTGCCCCAACGTCGAAGTATTTGGGCAAAGACCTCCGGATGAAGTTCCCACTCCCCCGGATGAAAAGTCTGGCGACTCAAGAAATCCGCCTCCCAGTTCTCCACTCCCGGGATGTGGATTGCTGACAGGTGGCAAGAGTGAGACTCTGCCCATCGAATTATCTTTGATACTTCCATCATTGCTAGGGAGCTTTTTGTCCCTCCCTGATGGTTGATGTAAGCTACAGTCGTGATATTGTCCGACTGAAACCTGATGAACCCCCGAGTTGTTAATTGGGGCCAAGCCAGAAGGGCATTGAGAACTGCTCTCAATTCCAGAATGTTTATTGGAAGGAGACTCTCCTCCTGATTCCATAATCCCTGAGCCTTCAGAGAATTCCAGACAGCGCCCCAACCTAGTAGGCTGGCGTCTGTTGTTACAATTGTCCAGTCTGGCCTGCTGAATGGCATCCCCCTGGACAGGTGTGGCCGATGAAGCCACCATAGAAGAGAATTTCTGGTCTCTTGATTCAGATTCAGAGTAGGGGACAAATCTGAGTAATCCCCATTCCACTGACTTAGCATGCATAATTGCAGCGGTCTGAGGTGTAGGCGTGCAAAAGGTACTATGTCCATTGCCGCTACCATTAAGCCGATCACCTCCATGCATTGAGCTACTGACGGGTGGTGAATGGAATGAAGGACACGGCATGCATCTTGAAGCTTTGTTAACCTGTCCTCTGTCAGGTAAATCTTCATTTCTACAGAATCTATAAGAGTCCCCAAGAATGGAACTCTTGTGAGAGGAAAAAGAGAACTCTTCTTTTCGTTCACTTTCCATCCATGCGACCTTAGAAATGCCAGAACTAACTCTGTATGAGACTTGGCAGTTTGAAAGCTTGAAGCTTGTATTAGAATGTCGTCTAGGTACGGAGCTACCGAAATCCCTCGCGGTCTTAGTACCGCCAGGAGGGCACCTAGAATCTTTGTGAAGATTCTTGGGGCCGTAGCCAATCCGAATGGAAGAGCTACAAACTGGTAGTGCCTGTCTAGGAAGGCAAACCGTAGATACCGGTGATGATCTTTGTGGATCGGTATGTGAAGGTAAGCATCTTTTAAATCCACTGTGGTCATGTACTGACCCTTTTGGATCATGGGCAAGATTGTCCGAATAGTTTCCATTTTGAACGATGGAACTCTTAGGAATTTGTTTAGAATCTTTAAATCTAAGATTGGTCTGAAAGTTCCCTCTTTTTTGTGAACCACAAACAGGTTTGAGTAGAACCCTTGTCCTTGTTCCGACCGCGGAACCGGATGGATCACTCCCATTAATAACAGATCTTGTACACAGCGTAGACACGCTTCTTTCTTTATCTGGTTTGTTGACAATCTTGACAGATGAAATCTCCCTCTTGGGGGAGATAATTTGAAGTCTAGAAGGTATCCCTGAGATATGATCTCTAGCGCCCAGGGATCCTGAACATCTCTTGCCCAGGCCTGGGCGAAGAGAGAAAGTCTGCCCCCCACTAGATCCGGTCCCGGATCGGGGGCTCTCGGTTCATGCTGTCTTTGGGGCAGCAGCAGGTTTCCTGGCCTGTTTGCCCTTGTTCCAGGACTGGTTGGGCTTCCAGCCTTGCCTGTAACGAGCAACAGCTCCTTCCTGTTTTGGTGCAGTGGAGGTTGATGCTGCTCCTGTTTTGAAATTCCGAAAGGGACGAAAATTAGACTGTCTAGCCTTAGCTTTGGCTTTGTCTTGAGGTAGGGCGTGGCCCTTACCTCCTGTAATGTCAGCGATAATTTCTTTCAAACCGGGCCCAAATAAGGACTGCCCCTTGAAAGGTATATTAAGTAATTTGGACTTAGAAGTAACATCAGCTGACCAGGATTTTAGCCACAGTGCCCTACGTGCCTGTATGGCGAATCCTGAGTTCTTAGCCGTAAGTTTGGTTAAATGTACTACGGCCTCCGAAATGAATGAATTAGCTAGTTTAAGGACTCTAAGCCTGTCCATAATGTCGTCTAGCGTAGATGAACTAAGGTTCTCTTCCAGAGACTCAATCCAAAATGCTGCCGCAGCCGTAATCGGCGCGATACATGCAAGGGGTTGCAAAATAAAACCTTGTTGAACAAACATTTTCTTAAGGTAACCCTCTAATTTTTTATCCATTGGATCTGAAAAGGCACAGCTATCCTCCACCGGGATAGTGGTACGCTTAGCTAGAGTAGAAACTGCTCCCTCCACCTTAGGGACCGTTTGCCATAAGTCCCGAGTGGTGGCGTCTATTGGAAACATCTTTCTAAATATTGGAGGGGGTGAGAACGGCACACCGGGTCTATCCCACTCCTTAGTAACAATTTCAGTTAATCTCTTAGGTATAGGAAAAACGTCAGTACTCGCCGGTACCGCAAAGTATTTATCCAACCTA
Organism: Bombina bombina; assembly: GCF_027579735.1. Lineage (NCBI taxonomy): Eukaryota > Metazoa > Chordata > Amphibia > Anura > Bombinatoridae > Bombina > Bombina bombina. Next base: position 827,507,194 of record NC_069500.1, read on the forward strand.
CATAGTTTCTCTGGTATTGCAACGGTGTTACAATCATTGAGAGCTGCTAAGACCTCCCCTAGTAATACACGGAGGTTCTCCAATTTAAATTTAAAATTTGAAATATCTGAATCCAATCTGTTTGGATCAGAACCGTCACCCACAGAATGAAGCTCTCCGTCCTCATGCTCTGCAAGCTGTGACGCAGTATCAGACATGGCCCTAGTATTGTCAGCGCACTCTGTTCTCACCCCAGAGTGATCACGCTTGCCTCTTAGTTCTGGTAATTTAGACAAAACTTCAGTCATAACAGTAGCCATATCTTGTAATGTTATCTGTAATGGCCGCCCAGATGTACTAGGCGCCATAATATCACGCACCTCCCGGGCGGGAGATGCAGGTACTGCCGCGTGAGGCGAGTTAGTCGGCATAACTCTCCCCTCGCAGATTGGTGAAATTTGTTCACATTGTACAGATTGACTTTTATTTAAAGTAGCATCAATACAGTTAGTACATAAATTTCTATTGGGCTCCACTTTGGCATTGGAACAAATGACACAGATATCTTCCTCTGAGTCAGACATGTTTAACACACTAGCAATAACTTGCAACCTGGTTATAATCTTTTTTAGCAAAAACGTACTGTGCCTCAAAGAGGTACTTAAACGATTAAATGACAGTTGAGATAATGAACTGAGAAACAGTTATAGCATCAACTTTAAAACAACACAACTTTTAGCAAAGGTTTTGTTCCCATTAGTAAGATAACATAACTAAATTTGACATAAAAATTATTGAGTAACGTCTTTATCCACAGTCAATATAAAAAATTCTCACAGCTCTGCTGAGAGAATGTACCTCCCTTCAAGAAGTTTGAAGACCCCTGAGATCTGTCAGAGATGAACCGGATCATGCAGGAAAAATAATAATAGCTGACTGGAAATTGTTGATGCGTAGCAAAGAGCGCCAAAAACGGCCCCTCCCTCTCACACACAGCAGTGAAGAGAAACGAAACTGTCACAATTCAAAACAAACTACTGCCAAGTGGAAAATAAAGCCCAAACATTTATTTACTCAGTACCTCAGCAATGTAAACGATTCTACATTCCAGCAAAAACGTTTAACATGATATAATACTTATTAAAAAGATTAGTGACCTTTAACAGAGTAGTTCCGGTGAAGTACCATTCCCAGAATACTGAAGTGTATACATACATGTCATTATAACGGTATAGCAGGATTTTCTCATCAATTCCATTCAGAAAATAAAAACTGCTACATACCTCAATGCAGATTCATCTGCCCCTGTCCCCTGATCTGAAGCTTTTACCTCCCTCAGATGGCCGAGAACAGTAATATGATCTTAACTACTCCGGTTAAAATCATAGTAAAAACTCTGGTAGATTCTTCCTCAAAGTCTGCCAGAGAAGTAATAACACGCTCCGGTGCTATTATAAAATAACAAACTTTTGATTGAAGTCATAAAAACTAAGTATAATCACCATAGTCCTCTCACACATCCTATCTAGTCGTTGGGTGCAAGAGAATGACTGGGACTGACGTAGAGGGGAGGAGCTATATGCAACTCTGCTGGGTGAATCCTCTTGCATTTCCTGTTGGGGAGGAGTTATATCCCAGAAGTAATGATGACCCGTGGACTGATCACACATAGCAGAAGAAATGCTTGATTGTTCGATGATCACGCTTCAGAAGCTTTGCAATTTTAAGAGTGCTGCATCCCTCTGCAAGATATCTCACTATTTTTGACTTTTCTGAGCCTGTCAAGTCCTTCTTTTGACCCATTTTGCCAAAGGAAAGGAAGTTGCCTAATAATTATGCACACCTGATATAGGGTGTTGATGTCATTAGACCACACCCCTTCTCATTACAGAAATGCACATCACCTAATATGCTTAATTGGTAGTAGGCTTTCGAGCCTATACAGCTTGAAGTAAGACAACATGCATAAAGAGGATGATGTGGTCAAAATACTCATTTGCCTAATAATTCTGCACACAGTGTATATATATAATGATACCGAGTGTGCCTGCTTTGTGAGTACCTATTAAGGACCAAGCCGAGTCCTGGTCTTCACACATACAGACATATATATATGTCTGTATGTGTGAAGACCAGGACTCGGCTTGTTCCTTAATAGTTTCTCACAAAGCAGGCACACTCGGTATCATAAGACAAAGCCTTTATTGCAGTAACAGTTAAACTTCAAAACCTTATGCCATAACATTTTGGCTCTGTCTTGAGCCTCTGTCACATGGAAGCCAAAAACATCAGAGGAAGATTTCTTCCTTTCTCAAGACTAAAGCAATAGTCAATTTAATTTTGGAAGATTCTTTCATTTCCGAAGTCTTGATTGATCCTTGAGAAAGGAAGAAATCATCCAAAAGCTTTTCTGCTTATAAATTTGGTATTTAAAAATCACTGGATTAACATGGCTACTCCAATCAATGTATATACTGAATGTATATATATATATATATATATATATATATATATATATATATATATATATATATATATATATATATATATATATATTCAATGTCTGGGGAGGCAAGCCCTCCTGATAACTTTTCTTCTTCTGTACCCAGAGCTCACATATAAACAGACATCAAAGTAAGTGCACTCACTGGGTCTTCTTAACACCTTTATTGCAGTATTGTGAATGTTTTCTGGGTATTACCCCCTTCCTCAGACATACAACATAGTGAAATCATATATATATACACACATACGCACATATGCGTTGATTGGAGTAGTCGTGTTAAGCCAGTGATTTTTAGATACCAAATTTATAAGTAGAAAAGCTTTTGGAGGATTCCTTAATTTCCCAAGGATCAATCAAGATTTCGGAAATGAAAGAATCTTCCAAAATTAAATTGACTTTAGTTTAGTCTCAAGCATCAATTAATACAGAAAGGAATGAATCATCTGAAATCTAGTTTCATGTATATATATATATATAAATATATATATATATATATATATAGTGAAGATTGGATTAGCCGTGTTAGTCCAGTAGATAAGATGCTCTAAAAACAAAGTATTGCAGTATGCAGTGATACCTTTTTTATTGGACTAACATAATATTTCAAAGACAAGCTTTCGAGAGTTTTCCTCTCTTCCTCAGGTCTGAAGCAAGTATTGCTTCAGACCTGAGGAAGAGAGGAAAACTCTCGAAAGCTTGTCTTTGAAATATTATGTTAGTCCAATAAAAAAGGTATCACTGCATACTGCAATACTTTGTTTTTAGAGCATCTTTTATATATATATATATATATATATATATATATATATATATATATATATATATATATATCAAATGATCTAAGTCTTCCGATATTGAATAATATTTTCAGAACACTGGAATCAAGGTATTTATTAGGAAACTGAACATAAACATTTAACAACTAAACTGAAAGCATGGTAATCTCTTCTAAAGGGTGATAATTTGACCGTGATTTGAAAATCTCTCTGCTTATCAATCTGGTCCTGATTAAACAGTACAGTACAGTCCCAAAATACCAGACAATCCCTCTCTCAACGAGCTAAACGGCAAAACCCCAGATGTACATTTTGGCCTAATGTGGGCCTTGACAGTGAGGTGCAGCCATATCCCTCTGCCTTGCCTGCCTATTATCCTGTTTTGGCTAGGATTAATTAATCCTTGGTATAATCCTTTCCCTATCAGGTGTATGATTTCATATGGTTGGGACATCAAAATTTCCTGCACCTGAAAAAACATTTAACATTTTCCATGACAGAAAATGTAATCAGTGTTCTCCCCAGGACCTTTTTAATTGGTACACTATCTGGCTGATTTTACTGCCCAGTCAGCTAAAATTTGAACCAAAATTAAGCTAAAATCAGCTACTAATATAAATTGTCATTGTTTATTGCGCAAATAGAATACATTTATGCTAAATGATGCAATTAATTTGTGCTATGGAAAGGTTCTAATATTAGAAAGTATTACACTGCTCCCCCACTGGGCTACTTTATAATACAATCTGGTTGGAAACATTTTCTGTTGCGAGCACGGATATTCTTTATATGGCAATATGTTTGTATAAGCTTTCTCTTATGCACTTGAGTTTAACCTAGTTTTCCAAAACATGAATAGAAAAGCTTATCACAAAATTATAAGACATCAAGCGTGTTGCTTCCCCAAACAGTCCAATCATAAGTCATTGTAAATACTGGTAGGCAAGAAAAATCCCACCACAACTGCCTTCCCATATCTGTATATAATTATGTGGCAGATACTAATTATCTATTTTCAATCTTTATATCTCCAAACAATTAAGTATATTTAATATTTTGCTCCCATAATAGGGTATTTATAGCACACGTGCTTTTAAGTTATATAATGAAGGATTTCTTCTTGACTTCCTGTTAAAAAAAGTATTTTTTGGTTTATGTTTTTACATAAATATATTTCTTTTATTGTACACCCACATCCACACACACACACTTAAGAAGACAGCTGCATAAAAAATACAATTCCTTAGATTGGGATAGAGATACTGTATTGATTACAAATAGGTCAACCCACTCTATTCTATAAATATTAAGATTGTTATCTCAACTTTTAACACAAGTGACACATTGTATACCATAAACCCCTTAATCATACATTATACAGAGAGAATAACTGGGAAAATATGTAAAATAAATAGTAATAGCCCAGCAATGTTTTTTCATTTGTCATAACATTACCCAGCCTGATGAACGTAGACAAGTGAAGTCCAGATTAACTTGGTATCACCTTCTATCATATCAGCAGAAAAATACTGTAAGGTCTACAAGGGCAATACATCACTATGAATATATGGTGTACAGACCTGCTTACATTGCTTTTGCTATGTTGTTTTATATCATTTATCCAAATGCTTTTTGTTTTACATATCGTCTCTAGCTATCTAATCTGATTTTATCTATTATGGCTAGGTCTATTGCAGGCCCGGACTGGCGATAGGGCATACAGGGCAAATGCCCGGTGGGCTGAGCTCTTATGTGGGCCTTGCTGCCATATACCACCCTCTCTTAATATAGGTAACAACAGGAAAGAGGGGCTAAGCTTGACATGTTGGATTTTGTAGAAGCAACATTCAGGCTGTTCTCAGGAAGAACCCCTGAAACTGGCTCCTTAGAACTCACCGTTTGGTCTGTTAGCGGGGGAAGGACAATGATTTTCTCCATTGTGTTCATCACCAGCTTCCACAGCTCTTTCAAGACACGCTTGAGTACAGTCTTCTCACATATCTTAGCAAAGAGAGTCAGGCTGGGGGAGACAGTGTGAGAGTGTAGTGAAAAAAAGAAGTAATTCTATTGTGTGTGAACGCCTGATAAACATTAGATCATGGTGTTTGATTCTACATAAACCTTCCAACCCCATATAACCTCTTAATTAACACCATGTAAACCTTCCATATGACTCCGGGCTAATCTGCAATACAACTCCTCCCTCTAACTCTTCACATTGATCAATATAACTTCTCCCTATTATCCCATTACAGACATCTCTACATATTTCCTCACCTTAACTCCTTTCCTTACTCCATATTACCCTCCTATTGCTTTATATACCCTACCTACAACCCTGCTATTGCTTCACTTAATCCCTCATTATAACCTCTCCTATTGTCCCCTCTGCTCCATTTGATTACGGTAAACTTTCACTATAAAACTCTTGCAATTACTCTACATAGCTGCTTTCTGTAACTCTTCCTAATGCTCCATATAACCTTCCCTATAACACTTCCTATTACTCCATTTTTTATTGCTCAATATGACCTGTTTTAACATCCTTATAATGTTCTGTTGAACCCAATTTATAATCCCTCCTTTTGTTCTATATAAACCTTACTAGAACTTGTCCTATTGCCCCATATAACCCTCCCTTTAACTCCTCCAATTGCTCCATATAACACATTCCTATAACCGTTGTTATTTCCTCTATACATTCCTACCTACAACCCCTCATACTGCTACATATAACCATCCATATAAACCTTACTATTATTCCATATAACCCCTCCATTTAACTCCTCTATTGCTGCATAAAACTTCCCCCTAGATCTCCCACTACTGCTTTACATAACTGTCATAGCACACAGGTACACTTCTCTCACTTGCTGTCAAGTGGATCCAGAATAGGCTGCAAAACGTTATCCGCGTCCTGTGCCACGCTGCTGCAATTACTGGCCGGTACATTTCCTGTCCCCTTCACTTGACTTAGGATTTCCCCCATCTGTTTCACACACTCCTCAATGTGTGGCTGGAAACTGGAAGAATGGGTTTCCCATTACACACTGAGCACAAAGGTAATGTATAAATAATGGATATCTGTGAATAATTAGTTTACAGTACTAGCAAATCAAATGTCACTGAATTACTGAGATTAACAAGCTTAGAAATGTAATATTACATATTAATGTCTCATATTCCAAGAGTTTTCAGAAGTGACTTAGAATTTAGTGTGTGTTGAGAACAAATGCACCACCTACCTGGTAGCAAACACTCTGCTCAGCTCATCAAGGACATTGTTGAGTTTCACCTGAAGTCCCTTAAGAATGTCACTAGTTTCTGGATCCAACTGAAACAATAGAATTAAAGGGACAGTCAAGTCCAAAATAAACTTTCATAATTTAAATAGGACATGTAATTTTAAACAAAGTTGCAATTTACTTTTATCACCAATTTTGCTTTGTTCTCTTGGTATTCTTAGTTGAAAGCTAAACTTAGGTAGGCTCATATGCTAATCTCTTAAACCTTGAGGGGTCTAATCTGAATGCATTTTGACAGTTTTTCACCACTAGAGGGCGTTAGTTCATGTGTGTCATATAGATAACATTGAGCTCACGCACTTGAAGTTACCTAGGAGTCAGCACTGATTGGCTGAAATGCAAGTCTGTCAAAAGAACTGAAATAAGGGGGCAGTTTGCAGAGGCATAGATATAAGGCAATCACATAGGTAAAAAGTATATTATTTTAACTGTGTTGGTTATGCAAAACTGGGGAATAGGTAATAAAGGGATTATCTATCTTTTTAAACAACAAAGACTTTATTAAAGGAACATAAAATACAAAAAAAATGCTCGAAAGAATGATATATTAAAAGCAAAGATTAGTCTGAAAATAATACGCAGTCTTTTTTTAAAAAAAATCATTAGTTGTGTCAATACAGAAACAATAAGTGTAAAGTGTTAGTGTCCATTAAACAATGTGTGCCGCCATGTTGTATACTAGGTTTCCATCTCTGCTGAAGCCAATCAGGGACAGTTATAAATGGGTCACTAGAAATGTACAACCAATGACTGTGTGCAACATAGTAGTGTTAAAGGGATGTAATGATCAAAATTAAAATGTGCATGTGTAGAAGCATTTTTGCAACATGTTTCTAGTAAAATGTATTACTGTTTTTAGAGGCATACGTACATATGCTATGAGAGCCCTTGTACCAGTATTGAAACACCATTCCTGCTCAGAGAGATGGCAGTGGCGTGTATTATGTCTGTGAAGACTTAATTTGTTTCATACAAGCCACTGCTGACTCTTTAACAAGGTGTGGTGTTTGAATACTGGAGTACAGGGCACCCACAGCATATGTGCATATATCATTGAAAAACAGCAATGACTTTTACTAGAAGCATTTTTTTATTGAAATGCACCAATGGACTTTTTCAGCTTTGATCTTTTTATCCCTTTAAATCTGGAGTCTGCACTTCCACTTCTATCAGGAATTGAAAATTTTAGACTTGTATGTGGCGGAAAAAATTGTTTCGGATCGATTCAGATGTTTTCGAATTTCGTTTTCGGATCGAATCGAATTCGGATACATTTGAATGTATTCATTTTGGATTAATTCGGATTCAAATAAATTTGGATGAATTCGGTTCGGATTCGATTAGTAAATTCTGAAGTTCGGTATGTGTTAGGTGGGATGTGCTGTGTATTACACTAGTATTATGTACTGTACATTAGGTGTAACCCATAGCAGAGCGATATAACCTAATATACTGTACAATACTAGTGTAATTGTGATAAGTCCATGGCCATCCGAATGTAACAAATAAATCCAAACTAATTCAGATTTATTCAAATCGATCCGAAACTCCGAATTTGACAAATTCGTACGAATTTTGATTCAGAACGAAACGAAACACACATGTCTAAAATTCACCCATTCAACCAAAAATGCACAAAACAAAAAATAAAAGTATATTGTATTTTTATTACATAAAAACGTAATTTATGCTTACCTGATAAATTTATTTCTCTTGTAGTGTATCCAGTCCACGGATCATCCATTACTTGTGGGATATTCTCCTTCCCAACAGGAAGTTGCAAGAGGATCACCCACAGCAGAGCTGCTATATAGCTCCTCCCCTAACTGTCATATCCAGTCATTCGACTGAAAACAAACAGAGAGGGGAGAAACCATAGGGTGCAGTGGTGACTGTAGTTTAATTAAAATTTAGACCTGCCTTAAAAGGACAGGGCGGGCCGTGGACTGGATACACTACAAGAGAAATAAATTTATCAGGTAAGCATAAATTATGTTTTCTCTTGTTAAGTGTATCCAGTCCACGGATCATCCATTACTTGTGGGATACCAATACCAAAGCTAAAGTACACGGATGATGGGAGGGACAAGGCAGGATTAAGCGGAAGATACCACTGCCTGAAGAACCTTTCTCCCAAACAGCCTCCGAAGAAGCAAAAGTATAAAACACCACACTCCTCTTACGACCTCCATTTTGGTTGAGGCTTGCAAGAGAATGACTGGATATGACAGTTAGGGGAGGAGCTATATAGCAGCTCTGCTGTGGGTGATCCTCTTGCAACTTCCTGTTGGGAAGGAGAATATCCCACAAGTAATGGATGATCCGTGGACTGGATACACTTAACAAGAGAAATTAACATTTTATATTACAGTCTCTAAAGTGTTCCATGTCCCTTTAAAAGATGGCGTCTACACCAGGAGATATATTCAGCAAACTTGAGGAAAAGGGACATTAAACTAAACATCAAATCCCTCATATACTATTTAATTAAGGGAAATATAATAATATTGCAATATATGCTTATTATTGTTTTGCCTGCTAATGGTGACATTAACCTGACTTTGCTACATTCTACAAAGTGATAGGTTAGCGCAGAGCACAATCTCATTTACACCTAGCCCTAATTGGCCACATAAAAGGAGACCAAATGTTCTTGATTTGCAAACCCTTGGAAACAGTGCTAACAAAATGACAGTGGTTTTAAAACGTTTCTTTCTCTTGTATGAACATCTTATGCATTGCTGCACTTAATTGCTGATATATGTTATGCAAAAAAATTACTTTAATGTTCCTTTAAATTAGATTAAATACTTTATATTTTCAATTTGACTAACCATACATTGTAAAAATGAAAAGAGCCTGACCTGCTTTAATGGGCACATGGGGCGCGATCCGATATAGATCGCAGTTTGCGGCGCAAGCGAGGGAACCCGCGTCGCCCGCAGTTTCAGCTCGCAACTCGAGCTATCCCATATATGGCACCGTCAGATCCTAACGTGCCGTAAGTCTGACAAACCAGCGATGTCCAGAAATCTGCGCAAGTACAAATTTCTGGCGTCGCCAGTGACTTGCGGCACGTTAGAAACTGCCGGCGCCTACAAAACCTGACTAAAGTCTAAATCACCCGCACTGTCTAACACGCCTCCCTAACATAGCCCGACACGCCTAACCCTCTATCCGCTATCCCCCCTCACTAGCCTAACAATAAAATATGTATTAACCCCTTAACCGCCGCTACCAAATAAAGTTATTAACCCCTAAACCGGCGCCAGCTATATTAAATCTATAACCCCCTAAAGTGAGCCCCTAACACCGCCACCATCTACCTTACCTACCCCCTAAAGTGAGCCCCTACCCCGCCGCTTCTATTTTAAAATTATTAACCCCTAATCTAATCCCCCTACCCCGCCGCCATCTATATTAAATTATTCAACCCCTAAAATACTAAACTATCCCTACCACTAAACCTAAGTCTAACCCTACAAATAGCCCTGAAAAGGGCTTTTTGCGTGGCATTGCCCCAAAGTAACAGCTCTTTTGCCAGCCCTTAAAAGGGCTTTTTGCGGGGCATGCCCCAAAGTAACAGCTCTTTTGCCAGCCCTTAAAAGGGCTTTTGGCGGGGCTTTGTCACAAAGTAAACTGCTCTTTTGCCTACAATCTACATCCCCCTACACCGCGGCCACCTATAATAAATGTATTAACCCCTAATCTAATCCCCCTACACCGCCGCCAGCTATATTAACTATATTAACCCTAATTATATTAGGGTTAATATAGTTAATATAGTTATTATATTATATATATTAACTATATTAACCCTAATTATATTAGGGTTCATATAGTTAATATCGTTATTATATTATATATATATTAAGTATAATAACCCTATCTAACTCTAACATCCTAACTAAACTCTTATTAAAATAAATCTAATATTAATATTATTAATTAAAATATTCCTATTTAAATCTAAATACTTACCTATAAAATAAACCCTAAGATAGCTACAATATAATTAATAATTACATTATAGCTATGTTAGGGTTTATATTTATTTTACAGGTAAATTGTTAATTATTTTAACTAGGTATAATAGCTATTAAATAGTTATTAACTATTGAATAGCTACCTAGTTAAAATAATTACCCAATTACCTGTAAAATAAATCCTAAGCTAAGTTACAAATACACCTACACTATCAATAAATTAAATAAACTACAAATATCTATCTAAAAATACAATTAAATAAACTAAACTAAATTACAAAAACAAACAAACACTAAATTACAAAAAATAAAAAAAAGATTACAAGATTTTTAAGCTAATTACACCTATTCTAAGCCCCCTAATAAAATAATAAAGCCCCCCAAAATAAAAAAATTCCCTACCCTATTCTAAATTAAAACAAGTTCAAAGCTCTTTTACCTTACCAGCCCTTAAAAGGGCCTTTTGTGGGGGCATGCCCCAAAGAAAACTGCTCTTTTGCCTGCAAAAAACCCCACAATACCACCCCCCAACATTACAACCCACCACCCACATACCCCTAATCTAACCCAAACCCCCCTTAAATAAACCTAACACTACCCCCCTGAAGATCTCCCTACCTTGTATTCCCCCAGCCGGGCCGAACCGATCCAGGCGATGTGTTCCAGCAAGCGGCAGTGAAGTCTTCATCCATCCGGGCGATGTCTTGAAGCAAGCGGCAGAGAGTCTTCTTCCATCGGCGACGTCTTCAAGCAAATCAGCATCTTCAATCTTCTTACTTCGCTCCTCCGCCGCGGAGCATCCTTCCGGCACGACGACTTCCCGACAAATGAGGTTCCTTTAAATGACGTCATCCAAGATGGCGTCCGCCGAATTCCGATTGGCTGATAGGATTCTATCAGCCAATCGGAATTAAGGTAGAAAAATCTGATTGGCTGATTGAATCAGCCAATCAGATTCAAGTTCAATCCGATTGGCTGAACCAATCAGCCAATCGGATTGAACTTGAATCTGATTGGCTGATTCAATCAGCCAATCAGATTTTTCTACCTTAATTCCGATTGGCTTATAGAATCCTATCAGCCAATCGGAATTCGGCGGACGCCATCTTGGATGACGTCATTTAAAGGAACCTCATTCGTCGGGAAGTCGTCGTGCCGGAATGATGCTCCGCGGCGGAGGAGCGAAGTAAGAAGATTGAAGATGCCGATTTGCTTGAAGACGTCGCCGATGGAAGAAGACTCTCTGCCGCTTGCTTCAAGACATCACCCGGATGGATGAAGACTTCACTGCCGCTTGCTGGAACACATCGCCTGGATCAGTTCGGCCCGGCTGGGTGAATACAAGGTAGGGAGATCTTCAGGGGGGTAGTGTTAGGTTTATTTAAGGGGGGTTTGGGTTAGATTAGGGGTATGTGGGTGGTGGGTTGTAATGTTGGGGGGTGGTATTGTGGGTTTTTTTGCAGGCAAAAGAGCAGTTTTCTTTGGGGCATGCCCCCACAAAAGGCATTTTAAGGGCTGGTAAGGTAAAAGAGCTTTGAACTTGTTTTAATTTAGAATAGGGTAGGGAATTTTTTTTATTTTGGGGGGCTTTATTATTTTATTAGGGGGCTTAGAATAGGTGTAATTAGCTTAAAAATCTTGTAATTTTTTTTTATTTTTTGTAATTTAGTGTTTTTTTTTTTTTTGTAATTTAGTTTAGTTTATTTAATTGTATTTTTAGATAGATATTTGTAGTTTATTTAATTTATTGATAGTGTAGGTGTATTTGTAACTTAGGTTAGGATTTATTTTACAGGTAATTGGGGAATTATTTTAACTAGGTAGCTATTAAATAGTTAATAACTATTTAATAGCTATTATACCTAGTTAAAATAATTAACAATTTACCTGTAAAATAAATATAAACCCTAACATAGCTATAATGTATTTATTAATTATATTGTAGCTATCTTAGGGTTTATTTTATAGGTAAGTATTTAGATTTAAATAGGAATATTTTAGTTTATAATATGAATTAGATTTATTTAATAAGAATTTAGTTAGGGGTGTTAGGGTTAGATAGAGTTAATATAGTTTATATAAATACTATAGTAACTATATTAACTATATTAACCCTAATATAATTAGGGTTAATATAGTTAATATATATAATGTAATAACTATATTAACTATAATATACTTAGGGTTAATATAGATAATATAGCTGGCGGCGGGGTAGGTAGATTAAATTAGGGGTTAATAATTTTAATATAGATGGCGGCGGTGTAAGGGGTTCACATTAGGGGATAGATCAGTTAGATGGTGGCGGTTTTAGGGGCTCACAGTAGGGGGTTAGTTTATGTAGATGGCGACGGTTTAGGGGTTAAATACTTTATTATGGATTGCGGCGGGGGATCGCGGTTGACAGGGAGATAGACATTGCGCATGCGTTAGGTGTTAGGTTTATTTTAGCAGATCGCGGTTGACAGGGAGATAGACATTGCGCATGCGTTAGGTGTTAGGTTTATTTTAGCAGCCAGTTTAGGGAGTTACGGGGCTCCAATAGTCAGCGTAAGGCTTCTTACGGCTGCTTTTTGTGGCGAGGTGAAAATGGAGTAAGATTTCTCCATTTTCGCCACGTAAGTCCTTACGCTGTATATTGGATACCAAACTGCGCGGGTTTGGTATACCTGCCTATGGCCCAAAAAACTACGGGCGACGGCAGAAATATACGCGCGTAACTTCTAGGTTACGCCGTATATAGGATACCAAACCCGTGCAAATATTGGCGTCGCCGACTTTTGCGGGCGACGATTTTTATCGGATCAACCCCATGGAAGTTAAAATATCATGGGCCAGATTACAAGTTGAGCGCAAAATATCGCTTCTGCAAAAGCAATATTTGCGCTCAATTTAGTAATACCAGCATATGCAAATGTGCTGTGGTTTTACAAGTGAGGTGCAATGCAAATGCGATATACACATATTAACACATATATATATATATGTATTTAAGCATACATATAGCATATACATGTATATTTGTTAAGAGCACATAGTCCCCATAGACCGCAATGTGAAGGCACTTTTCAGTGCTATTTTGTTTCAAACAACCCAAACCCGCCACTTTTAACCCCCTTAAAAACTGCCTCCTGTAGTTATTAATGGGAAAAAAAAAAAAAAGATGCTACTTTTCGTTTTTTAATACTGCACACTACAATAAATTATGGGGGAAATTGGAGGATATTTTTTAAATTAACCAGAGGTCTTACATTGGAGGCTAGAATGGTCTTGTTGCTGCTGGCCACCCCATTTAACCCCTTCAATGGAATAAGACAGCTGATGTACAGGGTACATTGACTATCATTAAGGGGTAATAGTAGGTTGTTGTTTTTTTTTGTTTTTGTTTTTTTTTTTGTCTCATATGGGATCTTTCAGCTGGGTATCAGCAAGATTTCCTGCACAATTTCTATATTCTGAACTTTAATCTTTGATAATGCTGTCTATGGTTGTGTAAACAGTAAGGAAACAGCATCCATAAAAACAGAATTTATGCTTACCTGATAAATTACTCTCTCTTACGGTGTATCCAGTCCACGGATTCATCCTTACTTGTGGGATATTCTCAATCCCTACAGGAAGTGGCAAAGAGAGCACACAGCAGAGCTGTCCATATAGCTCCCCTCAGGCTCCGCCCCCCCAGTCATTCGACCGACGGTTAGGAGAAAAAGGAGAAACCATAGGGTGCAGTGGTGACTGTAGTTTTACAAAAATAAATTTGAACCTGACTTAATTGCCTGGGCGGGCCGTGGACTGGATACACCGTAAGAGAAAAGTAATTTATCAGGTAAGCATAAATTCTGTTTTCTCTTAAATGGTGTATCCAGTCCACGGATTCATCCTTACTTGTGGGATACCAATACCAAAGCATTAGGAAACGGATGAAGGGAGGGAACAATTCAGGTAATCATAAACGGAAGGCACCACTGCTTGCAAAACCTTTCTCCCAAAAATAGCCTCCGAAGAAGCAAAAGTATCGAATTTGTAAAATTGGGCAAATCTGTTCAACAGAAGCCTCATTCTTGAAAGCCCATGTGGAAGCCACAGCTCTAGTGGAATGAGCTGTAATTCGTTCAGGAGGCTGCTGTCCAGCAGTCTCAAAAGCCAATCGGATGATGCTTTTCAGCCAGAAGGAAAGAGAGGTAGCAGTCGCTTTCTGACCTCTCCTCTTACCAGAATAGACAACAAACAAAGATGATGTTTGTCTGAAATCTTTAGTTGCCTTTAAATGGAATTTTAAAGCACGATCCACATAAAGATTGTGTAACAGACGTTCCTTCTTAGAAACTGGATTAGGGCACAGAGAAAGAACAATAATTTCCTGGTTAATATTCTTATTAGAAACCACTTTTGGAAGGAAACCAGGTTTGGTACGCAAAACAACCTTATCTGCATGTAACACCAGATAGGGTGAATTACACTGCAAAGCAGACAATTCAGAAACTCTTTGAGCAGAAGAAATAGCTACCAAAAACAAAACTTTCCAAGATAATAACTTAATATCTATGGAATGCAAAGGTTCAAACGGAACCCCTTGAAGAACTGAAATAACTAAATTTAGACTCCATGGAGGAGCCACAGGCTTGTAGACAGGCTTGATTCTAACTAGGGACTGTGCAAACGCCTGAACGTCTGGTACAGCTGCCCGGCGCTTGTGTAACAGGATAGACAGAGCAGATATCTGTCCCTTTAATGAACTAGCTGACAAAATCCTTCTTGGAGAAAAGACAATATCCTTGGAATCCTAATCTTACTCCACGAGTAACCCTTGGATTCACACCAACAAAGATATTTCCGCCATATCTTATGGTAAATTTTCCTGGTGACAGGCTTTCTGGCCTGGATCAGAGTATCTATAACTGATTCAGAGAACCCACGCTTAGCTAGAATTAAGCGTTCAATCTCCAAGCAGTCAGTTGCAGAGAAACTAAATTTGGATGCTTGAATGGACCTTGAATTAGAAGATCCTGCCTCGAAGGCAGTTTCCATGATGGAGCCGATGACATGTCCACTAGGTCTGCATACCAAGTCCTGCGTAGTCACGCAGGCGCTATCAGAATTACCGAAGCCTTCTCCTGTTTGATTCTGGCTACTAGCCGAGGGAGAAGAGGAAACGGTGGAAAAGCATAAGCTAGACTGAATGACCAAGGCGCTACTAAAGCATCTATCCATGCCGCCTTGGGATCCCTGGATCTGGATCCGTAAAGGGGAAGTTTGGTGTTCTGACGGGATGCCATCAGATCCAATTCTGGAATGCCCCATAGCTGGGTCAGCTGAGCAAAAACCTCCGGGTGGAGTTCCTACTCCCCCGGATGGAAAGTCTGACGACTCAGAAAATCCGCCTCCCAGTTGTCTACTCCTGGGATGTGAATTGCAGATAGATGGCAGGAGTGATCCTCCGCCCATTTGATGATCTTGGTTACTTCCTTCATCGCTAGGGAACTCTTTGTTCCTCCCTGATGATTGATGTACGCTACAGTCGTGATGTTGTCCGACTGAAATCTGATGAATTTGGCCTCTGCTAGTTGAGGCCATGCCTGGAGCATATTGAATATCGCTCTCAGTTCCAAAATGTTTATCGGAAGAAGAGATTCTTCCCGAGACCATAGACCCAGCCTAACAGCCTGGCATCGGTCGTGACAATGATCCACTCCGGTCTGCGGAAACTCATTCCCTGAGACAGATGATCCTGAGACAACCACCAGAGAAGAGAGTCTCTGGTTTTCTGGTCCATTTGTATTTGAGGGGACAAATCTGCATAATCCCCATTCCACTGTTTGAGCATGCACAGCTGCAGTGGTCTTAGATGAATTCGGGCAAAAGGGACTACGTCCATTGCCGCAACCATTAAACCGATTACCTCCATGCACTGAGCCACAGAAGGCCGAGGAATGGAATGAATAACTCAGCAAGGATTCAAAAGTTTTGACTTCCTGACCTCTGTCAGAAAGATTTTCATTTCTACCGAGTCTATTAGTGTTCCCAGGAAGGGAACCCTTGTGAGCGGGGACAGAGAACTTTTTTCGACGTTCACCTTCCACCCGTGAGACCTTAGAAAGGCCAGAACAATGTCCGTATGAGCCTTGGCTCTGTGGAAAGACGACGCCTGAATTAAGATGTCGTCTAGGTAAGGAGCTACTGCGATGCCCCGCGGTCTTAGAACCGCTAGAAGGGACCCTAGCACCTTTGTGAAAATTCTGGGAGCGGTGGCCAACCCGAAAGGAAGGGCCACAAACTGGTAATGCGTGTCCAGAAAGGCGAACCTTAGGAACTGATGATGATCTTTGTGGATAGGAATATGTAGGTACGCATCCTTTAGATCCACGGTAGTCATATATTGACCTTCCTGGATCATCGGCAAGATTGTCCGAATGGTTTCCATTTTGAAAGATGGAACTCTGAGGAATTTGTTTAGAATTTTTAGATCCAGGATTGGCCTGAAAGTTCCCTCCTTTTTGGGAACTACAAACAGGTTTGAGTAAAATCCCAGTCCTTGTTCTGCAATTGGATCTGGGTGAATCACTCCCATCTTTAGAAGATCTTCTACACAGCGTAAGAACGCCTGTTTCTTTGTCTGGTCTGAAGACAAACAAGAAATGTGGAACCTTCCCCTTGGAGGAGAGTCCTTGAATTCTAGAAGATACCCCTGAGCCACAATTTCTAATGCCCAGGGATCTGGAACATCTCTTGTCCAAGCCTGAGCAAAGAGAGAAAGTCTGCCCCCTACTAGATCCGGTCCCGGATCGGGGGCTACCCTTATTCCAGCCCTGCAAGGGTTTCCAGGTTGCTTTGGGCTGTGAAGCGTTACCCTCTTGCTTTGCGGCAGCAGAGGTTGAAGCAGGTCCGCTCCTGAAGTTGCGAAAGGAGAGAAAATTAGCCTTGTTTTTGGCCTTAAACGGTCTATCCTGCAGGAGGGCATGGCCCTTCCCCCCAGTGATATCCGCGATAATTTCTTTCAACTCGGGACCAAAAAGGGTCTTTCCCTTGAAAGGAATATTTAGTCATTTTGTTTTGGACGACACGTCAGCCGACCATGATTTGAGCCAAAGCGCTCTCCGTGCCATAATGGCAAAACCAGAATCTTTCGCCGCTAACTTAGCTAATTGTAAAGCGGCATCTGTGATAAAAGAATTCGCCAGCTTTAGAGCCTGAATTCTATCCATGACTTTGTCATATGAAGTCTCCCTCAGGAGCGACTCCTCCAGCGCCTCAACCCAAAAAGCCGCTGCAGTAGTTACAGAAATAATGCAGGCAATTGGCTGAAGAAGAAAACCTTGCTGAACAAACATTTTCTTCAGCAAACCTTCCAATTTTTTATCCATAGGATCTAAAGATAGGAGGGGGAACAAAAGGTACACCTGGTCTCTCCCACTCCCTAGTCACAATATCCGCCACCCTCTTCGGGATCGGAAACGCATCAGTGTATAAAGGGACCTCTAAAATCCTGTCCATTTTACACAATTTTTCTGGGACCACACCATGGGGTCACAATCATCCAGCGTAGCTAAAACCTCCTTAAGCAGGATGCGGAGGTGTTCCAGCTTAAATTTAAATGCTAAGGAATCTGAATCTGCCCGCTGAGAAACTTTTCCTGTTCAGAAATTTCTCCCTCGGGTAGACCATCCATCACTGCCACTTCAGAGTGTTGTGAGGGCACAACAGATAAATCATCCAAAGCTTCTGATTGCTCATCCTCTGTTCTTAAAACTGAGCTATCACGCATCTTTGGAAAAACTGGCAGTTTGGATAGAAATGCTGCAAGGGAATTATCCATGACTGCTGCTAATTGTTGTAATGTAATAGGGCACAATGCGCTAGAGGTACTAGGCAACGCTTGCGCGGGCGTAACTGGTGTCGACACATGGGGAGAGGAAGGAGGACTATCCTCATTATCTTCCGTCAAAGAATCATCTTGGGCTACATTTTTAAGTGTCACTGCATGGTCATTAAAATGTTTAGATACCTTAGCACACTTTAAACACAAATACAATGGGGGTACCGCCATGGCTTTTAAACACATAGAACAAGGTCTATCTGAAGGCTCAGACATGTTAGACAGACTTAGATAGCACTCAAATACAGAAAAATACTTTTTGAAAAAACGTTACTGTGCCTTTAAATAATAAAAAGCACACACTTTTTTACCAAATCTCAAAAAAAATCCGATCTTTATGAAATTTACACCATATGATCCTAATGCTTTGAAATGATTGCACACCAAGTTTCAAGCCAATTAACTCCTTATTGCCCAAACCGGAGCAAATTGAAGCTGGCCACCAGTTTAACACACTACCTTCCTTGGGGATTAGTTTTGGAACGAAAATAAGCCTCCCTGTAGTCCTCCTGCAATCTCTGGACTCTACATGTGAAGCTGCATGAAGCTGTCTTGCAAAAGAACTGCGCAACTGAGGCGCGAAAATTAGGCCCCCTCCATCTTCACTCCGGAGTTGTGGGGCCTTCCTAAGCCAAATTAGGTGTCTAAAATTATGCAAGGCGTATAAAACCCCTAAAAAGTGTTCCAAACATAATAAACACTTGTGCAAATGTCAGATTATAGTAAAAAATAATCGATTTTCCCCATAACAGTGTCCACCAGTGATTTAAGACCTTTTAACTAAGCCATCCTTCTTTACTGAGTCTCAGAATATGGCTTACCTTCCCACCTGGGGATTTCTGTCAGTCTTCTAGCATTACCAAGTCTTGTTAGAAAAAAAGTGACTGAGCATACCTGATGCAGTTAAGCCTGCAAACTGTTCCCCCCAACTGAAGTTCTCCGGTACTCAACAGTCTTGTGTGAGAACAGCAATGGATTTTAGTTACAACATGCTAAAATCTTTTTCCTCTCAGCAGAAATCTTCATCACTTTCTGCCTCAGAGTAAATAGTACAAACCGGCACTATTTTAAAATAACAAACTCTTGATTGAAGAAATAAAAACTACAAATCTAACACCACATACTCTTTACCCTCCCGTGGAGATGCTACTTGTTAGAGCGGCAAAGAGAATGACCGGGGGGGCGGAGCCTGAGAGGAGCTATATGGACAGCTCTGCTGTGTGCTCTCTTTGCCACTTCCTGTAGGGATTGAGAATATCCCACAAGTAAGGATGAATCAGTGGATTGGATACACCATTTAAGAGAAACTTTATTATATCATGATGTATATTTAATAAATATGTATTTATATTGTACTACCTAGCCATTTTTGTTTTTATTTACCAGAAATTACCCTGTGATTTAGTTTTATGAAATTAAAAAAAATCTTACGCATGCTGATGGTGAATACTAAACAATTAGGCTACAAGACTCACAAAACAAAGGGTAACCTACATTTCCCTTGTAGACTAATTTCCTACATTTTAACAGTGACAGTGCAATAATAACCACAAATTCCAAGGATGTGCAATGAGTCATTCACTAAAACCATCCTGTATTAGTTTTACAGCCGTGGCTCACTCATCAATGAGTACAAATCATGATGCCATCTTATGCAACAACCATATACGCTGTATATGAAATGAAGTTACTCACTCCATACCAAGAGTTGGGTCTCCAGAGACTCTGCCTGGATCATTGTGTGGGGAAGCAGTCCTGGTACTGAACTTGCAAACATATACCGCTTTCAGCTATGGTTATGGCATTCAGGCGAAACGCGTAAGCTTCACCAGCGAGAGATTTTGATGGACTTCACTACCATGTTTACTTATTTTATTTTTGTGAATAAAGCTTAAGTTTTATGAAGATGCCGCTGCTCTGTTGAGTGCAATAATAAATCATACAGAATAATATAGCAATTGGCTGATCCACTCTTAGTGAATTTAGGCCAATGAAGAGTGAAAGAAAGTGGCCTTACCTCTTTCCCACCCATGGCTTCAAACATTTTTTCAAGCTGTACCCGAAGTTGTTGGATGTTGTTCATCAGAATGCAGGGCTAAAGAGAGAATATGTATATGTTGTTTAGTGTTTACCACCCCTCAGACTGTGAGTAAACTATAAATACTGCCATATTACTATTTCAGAAAACATAGACTCACAAAAAGTCTTCTTGAAAAAGAAAAAGCAGAAAAGTCCCTTATGGGAGCCCCATGCATTCAGAACAAATGCATAACTGTATATTTCTTGCCTTTTCTGCATAAAAAATAATTTAAAGGGACATGAAACCCATATTTAGACAGAGCATGTTATTTTAAATTACTTTCCAATTTAATTCTATTATCTAATTAGTTTTGCTCTCTTGGTATTGATCATTTGTTGAAAAAGATACCCAGATTGGCTCAGGAACTGCTGCTTGGTGGCACATATAAAGCCTCATGTTATTGGCTCACCAATGCATTCAGCTAGCTCCGAGTAGTGTGTTGCACTTCAACAAAGGATACCAAGAGAAGGAAGCAAATCAGATAATAGAAGTACGATGGAAAGTTACTTAAAATTGTATTCTGTCTGAATCATGATACAAATTTTTGTATTAGGATAAATAAACTAACTTAAATATGGAATTTCTGCTTAATCTTTTTACATTTTTCTATACAAATATCATCTAAAGAAGAGGAAAAATAAAGCAGTTGAATGTTTAAGGTAGATGTAGTTTTAACTAGGCTATCATACCACTCCCAACATTTTCTTTTTAAACCTAGGACTGGGCAGCATGTGGGCCAAGTCAGTGCAGTCAGAGTGTGTTGTTGGGCAGCCGAGGTCAGTTAGTAGGAGTAATTTGTTGGTTTAGGAGCAGGGGTGGGGCAGGGGCGTGGCTGCGCTGCTCGGAGGCAGAGCCTGGGCTTTTCGATACTTGTTTAGCAGGTGAAGTAGTGGGAAGGACATCAGGACAGAGCTACCATAACGTGATAATCTTGAGACAGATAGGAACTCTGCTACAATCTATAGGGAATTTTGAAATACTCTCTTCTACAGTATATTTTATCATGGTAATCAGGATATTCTTCCAAGGCTCTTTTATGAATGGGCTTGGTCAGAACAGATTTAAATAATTTCTAATTTTATTAAACAAAGTTAAAGTATTTAGCAGGAGTGCATGACATGACACCATGAATGGTGAAGGAAAAAATTAAGACCTTCCATGAAACTACTTACAGTTATGAAACTTTTCATTAATATATCTGCTGTATTTAGATTATTTATTAAAGGGACATGATACTTAAACATTTTCTCTGTTCTATATTAAATAGAATTTTTTAAATGTATTACAGATTTTTTTTTTTTAATAACAATGTTCCTGTGCTGAATAAACCAACATTTTATTTGGTAGCTGCCTTTGCAGCAGTAGAGTTCTAAGATTCAATTGTACACAGTCATGCATTTCCTGTTAGGATCTGTAAATATCACTGAGATAAGGGGGCAGTCTGCAGAGGCTTAGATAGGTAATCACAGAGGTAAAAAGTGTATTAATATAACCGTGTTGGTTATGCAAAACTGGGGAATGGGTAATAAAGAAATTAATTTTAAACAATACAAATTTTGGAGTAGACTGTCCCTTTAACTTTTTTTCATGCAAGCATGTTTCACTGCTGCTCTTTGATATCGTTGATAGAAAATTTGTGAGTGCCAAGCCCCTTTAATATGATGCCACACCCCTTTAATATTATGAGACAACTATTAATTAGATTTACAATGTGATACAAAGAAAAGGCTTTATTAAAAAGACATGAGAAATGTAATCACAAAATGGCATGCAGGGGCAAGGCTGGATGTGACATAAATAATTATATGACGTTTAGACATATTACCACTTTCTCTTCTTTTTTCTCTTTGGAGCAGTGGGAGGCAAAATCCTTAGAGATGATTTCTGCATATTGAAGTAGGACATTACTGATGGTCTAGAAAGAGAAAAAACAATCATTTAAATAAACTCTCTGTCAACATCTTGTTTATAATCTATGTATATTTTATTTAAGCAATGCAAAAGTTTCCCTTTACGTGGTATACAAACAAGGTGAGGTGAAGTAAAGTTCATATAAGAAGGCACAAATGAAGCACTTTAGACGGAGCGATATAAAAAGTTCATACCTTTATTTCATTGTGTAAGAAAACCACACAGCATTCACAAGCTTAGTGATTACCAGGAGACACAGGTGCTAAAGGGAGGGTGACGTCATCTGGCGCGTTTCACACCTTACTGGCGCTTTGTCACATCTTTGACAAAGCGCCAGTAAGGCGTGAAACTCGTCAGATGACATCTGCGGTTTATTTCAGTGCACTCACCTTTAGCTCTTTATATTTTATTTATATGCATCTGACAATAGCTGTTTTAGACTGGATTTATATAATTAATAATGAATGAGATATTCTCATTTTAAATACTTTACTCAACAAAGTACAAAATAAAAATTAAAAAAGACTTGACTTAAAAAAAAAAAGCACAACATTTTTTTTTCAAATTATGATTCAAATGTTTGTCAATTGGGGAACCAGTTTAAGTTGAGAGCTAAAAGGGTTATTAAAATGTACATTTTCATGGTTAAAGTGAATGTAAAGTTTGCGGAATGAGTGTCAGGTTTTTAAAAATCCTTTTTAAAACAGGGGCACTTTCATTCATCAAACTTTACATTTCACTGGTTTTGTTTAAATACTTAACGTTTCTTCTTGAAAGCCGCTCCAGCGCTTCTCCAGCCCGTCACAAGCCTCTTCATACATCAGCAATGACGATTCCGGCATCCTCCAATCACGGCTTACCCCCAGGGGAATCATTACATAAAGCAACGCCGTGATTGGAGGAAGGCCAGGATCGTCATTTCTGATTTAGGAAGAGGCTTGCGACAGGCTGGAGAAGCACTGGAGCAGCTTTCACAAAGAAAAGGTAAGTATTTTAACAAAACCAGTGAAATGTAAAGTTTGATGAATGAAAGTGCCCCTGTTTTTAATCAGATTTTTAAAAACCGGGCACTCATTCTGCAAACTTTATATTCACTTTAAGACAGAACATGAATTTTAATAGACATTTAAATGTACTTCTATTATCAAATTTACTTCATTCTCTTGGTATCCTGTGTTAAACAGCATACCTAGGTAGGCTCAGGAGCAGCGATGCACTACTGCAGCTAGCTGGTGATTGGCGGTTCCCCACATATGCCTCTTGTTATTGACTCACCAGATGTGTTTAGCTAGGTACTAATAAATATATCTATCTCTCTCTCTCTCTCTCTCTCTCTGTATATATATATATATATAATTTATATATATATATATATATATATATATATATATCAATTTGCTCTTCTGAAACTGGGACATTCATGATTCAGATAAAGCAGACGATAAAAACAATTTTAATTTACTTCTAATATCAAATTTACTTTATTCTGTTGCTATCCTTTATTCAAACTTAGTTTATTTATATGTGATGTGAGCATACTGAGATAGGCTTAGTATACACACACATGCAGCCTTGATGTACCTTGGCAAATCTTCGCATATAATGTCCAACAATCTGCGGGTCCGGACACTCCAACTTCTTAATGATCTCAAAGCTCTGATTAAGCTGGGAGAAAACGTCCACAACAGAGCAGGAGAATAGGGCATGTTCTGAGGTCTGCTGGAACTGCATGGGACAATAGGTGGACAGTTAAAAATAATGTTGTACATGGGGACTTATGAGATACTAGTGCCTGGGGACACACAGAGATCCTAAAATCAACACATTTATTATAGAGCATTTGGATCTCCTGTTTTACAAATCTGGACCCAGGAACGTAACTAGACCTCACTGGGTCCCAAGGCAAATGCTGTGGAGGTGCAGAAGTTAAGCCGGCAGCAACATAAGAGCAAAATGAGCTGCTTTTCTGTCACCATGAGTCATCCTTCCCCATTTGATTAGTTTGAGCCAGAGAATATAGAATTGGGTAGTCTTCCTCTATAAATATGGCAGCGGGTTCTTCTGTACACTGTGGTGGCCATCTTGGAATCCATGCCACCATATTATAAAAGCAAATCATTACACTTTCCTTAAACTGTAGTCCATTTTGTGTAGGGAGGCACACAGAGGGTCCAGACATAATGTAAGTGGAGGAGTGGTCTCAACATGCCCCTCTGTAGCAAAGGCCCTACTGTTTGCAGGGCCAAAATTGTGGGCCAAGTTGCAATTGAGCCCTATGAAACCCCTGTAGTTACGTCTCTGTGGACACAGCTGACAAGATTTGAGCCGTCACTATTTGTCAGCTTATGATTCCATTGAACACAATCATAACTGAAAGTAATTTTAGATGTGAGTAAAATATCCAGCCCAAGGACCTAGAAACCCCTACGAACAGTCAGTTCCTGCTCTACAATTTCCCCTCCCAACTACCTAAAGGAAAATTTGTGTTACTGCAGTAGACAAGACATATACATATAATATACTGCCCATTCACAGCAATATAGAGCTCATATCAAATCCAAAACATCAACTTTAGGATACCACAAACTAATCACAAGGATCACAGAGTCAAAAGCCTTACCCCATCTTTTTTATCCCTCTCCAGGGCACCATGCAAGAAATCCCGGGAAACCTCTTCATTCTCATCCAACCACTGGATAACAAAGGGCTCAAACCAGCTGTGGGAGAAAGTCACCATTTGTTGTAAAAAGCCATGAATAATATTTGCTACTCAGTGAGGGACATGTTAACCTACCAAAAGAATTACCGTATATTTTAGAACTATCCAATTATTTAGTATTGCCAGGAAACTGTATTATAGTACATTTAGCTGAATGTGTGTTCAATCTACATTATAGAGACATTTTGACAGTTCTTTTCTTGTTGCATTTAAAAAAAGCAATAATACCATTTATATTTTTTTTTTATTAATTGTTAAGTAAACAAACATACCTTTTTGAGATTTGTCCATAGCCACCCATACAGCTGCCTCATAAGCTAGCTAGCTATTTCTAGGTATATTATATTCCTTCACTGGTAGGTTCATTGTTAACAACTTTTATGTTTATTGCAGAAATATTTTAACATTGTTTTTTTTTATGAGCATAACAGATTTTTTTGTGTACAATGCACCTTTAACTTCTGGATTTTAAGACTACTGTGTGGACCTGATGATGTAAAGCACTCCACACAAGTGAGATGATCTAAAATGATCCTCCAGCACTGCGAGATCTCTAGCGAAATTCTTAAAACACAGATTTTGCTATATTTATCCAAGGGGTGTTCCCTGTATTTCTGTATGTGAAGGACAGACAAGCCCAGTGCAATATAGCAGGACATGACAGTTCTGCTGCATTTGAAATTTGCACTTTCTATTTTGTTTTTTATTTTGTATACATCAGTGTATTTTACAAAATCTGATTATGCTTTTACAGTTTCTGTGTAACTTTAACAAATTAGGCTCATATTTTGTATATTTATGTGTATATTGTACAAGTTACATTGTACTTTGTAAAAGTAAAACTGAAAAACTGACAGCTTCAATTAGCTTCATTACTTTCTATGGGCCTTATAGGCAAAGATTCTCTAGTTTGGAGAGATATTATAGTGCAGACTTCACATGGGCTAAATTCACTGAATTCTACAAAAAAAAGAGTGGAACTTGGAAGTTCCAGAGAGATGAGAGATGCCTTCCATAGAAAACTAATGAAGCTTTTGCCTATAGTTTATATATATACTTTATTACTTTGCTGTCCGTTAAATAAGTGCATTGCGCATTTTGAGCAAACTTCACCTGCATACTTCTGGTGAGATAATTCAGTGAGATCAGCTTGCTTAAAATGCTTACAGCATTTCACAACACTTGTGAGAGAGCAGCTTCAGAGATACCCTGGGAACTCCCCAGTTGAGCCCAGGGAACTCAACTGTCCCTCCCACTTTCTGAAGCTGTGTTTTATTTTACAATAGAGAAAATACAAAAGAACAGTGAAAGATGTAAAAGATACAACAAAATATACAAAAGAAATTATCCTAATTTGTTAAAGTAAAACATAAACTTTCACAACATAATCAAAAATTGTAAAATAATTGCTGGATCTAAATCTGAATTGAAATGTATTAAAATATAAAATAGAAAGTGCAAAGCTTAAATGTAATAATTCTGAAATTGAAGTGTAAAGTAATATAAAATACACACAGTGTAAGTGTAACAAAACTCCCATATCATGCAGTGCTATATTGCACTGGGCTTGTGTCTCCTTCAAATACAGAAATTTAAAGAAGTACTGCAGTTCTGGAGAGTTCAGCCCTTTTTCTTAGAACATTCAGTGAGTTATGCCCCTGTGAAGTCTTCACTACAATTTCATTCTTTGATCATCAGGCCCTATAATTGATGCACCTGAACATAAATAGGAATATCACAAATTTATTTAAGTTTTTAAAATACTTTTCATTGGATTATGGAGATTTGTTCATGTCAGCCAATAAACATTAATGCTGTAGTATTCTTTGCCCATGCACCTGCATTCCTTGTTTCTTTGTGCTAATGATGGCTCTGAGCCGTCACAGAGTTTCCCACTCTGGTGCTAATGACGGCTCAGAGCCGTCACTAGCACTCTCCCACCTTGAGGGAGTTCTAGGGGCTCCCACCTGCTCCTACCCCGGCGATCGGGCCTGCATAGTGACAGGCATCGTATGGGCTTCACATTATGCGCGGTGATGTCACGCGCAATAACGTGATGAGGTAACTGCGCAACTTTATTTATACTTAACAATGTTGCTTGGAAGCCTGTATCTCAGGTACAGACTCCCAAGACCCACGATTGGAAAGGTAATCGCCTAACCTTTCCAACAGTGTTAGTATTGGGGATCTGGAAAAAAAAAGTTAAAAAAAATTGTTCAAAAAAATAAATAAAAAAACTTAAAAAATCTTAGCACCCAGGTGGGAAAGTGCTTAGCACTCAAAGGGTTAAGCATACAAATGTATTTTAAAAAGTTTTATTATCACAAGCTTTAATATGAATGAAAGACAATCTGAGGCTTCTCATAGGACTTAAAAATGGTATTCTAAGAATCAAGTAGAATCACTCTTTGATACCGCTTGACTGGCAAAGATTTGGTTACAAAATGATTAGTCTTTTGCCTACACACACTCATGCTCAATCTGCCCAAGTATATGATTAAATACTTTAGTCCACTTACGCAGGGTATTCTGGGACCTTGCTTTTAAAAGACGGGAGCTCTGTCACATATTCATTGTACAGCCACTTGACCTTAAAATGTAAGTTCATGTAATCTGCGCTCTTACACAGTCGATGCTTGTCATGCTCTAGAATGATGGATAGAGAAACATGTCATTATGTGGGAGAAACACAGGAACCTAAAATACCTTCTTAAATTATTTCACTTTCAGACATTTTCTTCCACCTACACTAACAAGGTGACAGAGAACATGATACAGATATTTATGCACATTCAAAGGGACATTGAACCCAACATTTTGCTTTCATGAATCAGACATAGAATACAATTTTAAACAACATTCCAATTTACTTCTATTATCTAATTTGCTTCATACTTTAGATATCCTTTGTTAAAGAAAAAGCAATGCACATGGTTGAGCCAATCACATGAGGTATCTATGTGCAGCTACTTAGCCTATCTAGATATGCTTTTCAGGAAAGAATATTAAGAGAATGAAGCAAATTAGATAATAGAAGTAAATTAGAAATGTGTTTAAAATTGTATTCTCTATCTGAATCACCAAAGAAAAAAAAGACACTGGAGGATCATATCATAAAGTATGATTAATAAAACACATAAATATAGCAAGCAAGTAGAACACCACAACATTGTCCAATTAAATTAGAATATTGCATCTAAGGGTGACTTAGAGCTAACTACAGAACCACCTGTGAATGGTACAGAGTCCAGGTTATAGTCCAGTGAAGTTAAATTTAACAATAGAGGTGGCTCTATACAAATAATAAATTTACTTTTGAAGTTCACACAAAACTCTAGGATGTATCATTAGCACCGCTATTTTAGAAAAGATAAATAATTATTATGTGACAGCGACAACAAGACAAACCCCAAATATCTACTATTTTCAACCTAAATAGGAGAAACAGATGACTAGATACAAAGAATTAGGAAAGAATGAGAGAAGAAACAGTAGTATAAAGGATTAGAAACTGAAGAAATAAAGGAATGGGTTGAGGCAATAACCCAGCCCTAACAAATGAGCCTAAATCGCTCAAGAAACAAAAAGCACCACACCAACAAGTCAGTCAACCAGCAAGCCCTCTTTTTCATCCCTTCACCCCAGCACCAGGTTAACGATGCGTCAACCCCCCACCCTTGCCGTCCAACCAGGTATCCCACAGATCCTACGCAAGACCATAAGGTTCTCTTCCCTCAGAGAGATTTCTTGTATTTGTCCAAGACCTATTGCCAGTCAGGCACTTTCTCATGCAGCCACCTCCTAGCTACGGCCAGTTTTGCCGCTAACAAAATATATATTTATAGATGTGTCAGTTTCTGGTGAAACTGCTAGTTGCCACACTTTGGGCCTGGTTCTAAAAAAAACTCACCGTCATGGAGAGAAATCCTCAGCTTATTTTACTAAGTATTATCTTGTAAAGTAAGAGTCTCTCTTTAACTTAAAGCATATAAGTGAACTTCCCTTAATGAGATACAAAGTTCTTAAAGTGCCATAAAACGTGTTGAGATCTGTGCATATCATTAAAGGGCTAATTAAGTAAAAAAAAGTTTGCATTAAAAATTGTTTCAAAATTGCTGGCAAGTATTTTGAAATAATTTTCAAAAATAAGCAAAATTAGTTACATAGCCATGCTGTCTGGAGGAGTCTGATCCACCCCCCTATCAGTGTTTAGTATCAGAAACACAGGCATTGTATTTCAACTGAGTTCACAGCAGCTTATCTGCTTCTAGGAATGCTCCAGCAGATAATAACTGTTAAAGTCTTGCATTCTACCAAATCGAAGGTGGATATAGATGCAGCCATAAAAGGAATTGTGTGGGGGAGTTAGAGCTGTAAAATTCGGAAACTTAAAAGAAAGGGTTAATAGCGAGGCATTGCAGTATAAATTTGTAGGTAAAGTAATCAAAGTACATATTCTATTTTGGCTCTATCCCAACTTGTTTTATGTCCCTTTAAGGTAAAAAATGTCATTAAAACAATCACTAAGTGGCCTCATAATACCGACTAGCCATCTTATAAAATCTCACCAGACCAGGGAGCTTTATAGAATTGAACCCTTTGTCTTGATAATCGACAGCCCATCCAACTATTACTATTCAGCTGCTGATTTGGTTAATTCTGAGAGCGAGCGCTGAAAAAGCGCTTTGAGTCCCATTGGGAGAAAGGCGCCATATAAATACTAGTTATAATTATTAATATTATCCCGTTCTCAAACATAATGTATTAGCAAGACTTTTATGTAGTGTTGCAATAAATTATGTCAGTCAAGTTTGAAAACTTTCTAAATAAACTAATGCCTTGTTTTCTGCAAGTGCTTTTCAACAGCCAAACTTACCCCTTCACAGACTAATTTGAACTAGTTACTGGAGTTGATAAGGCTTACCACAGTCATTTTATAGCAAAACGTGCCTTGTTTTATAGTGTGATATTAATTTTGCTGGGGACAGTTAGGAACAGATATATGGCAGGATTATGTTTGTCTGCAGTGTGCACTTTCAATTTTCTGAGTTGAGAAAACCCTCAAGAAGGCAAAATAAACGATGAAGTTATACTGCAGTATACATGTTTTAAAACACATCCGGCTAGATTATGAGTCTTGCGTTATGAGTAAAAAAGCAGCGTTAAGCCTCATAAAGCTGCTTTTTTACTACCGCTGCTATTACGAGTCTTGTAGGTACAGCTGTCCCGCACACTTTTTTGCCTTACCGCAAATCAACTTACGCAATTTGTGTATAGTCTTTTTTCAATGGGACTTCCATAGCGCCGGTATTCCAAGCTTTTTTTTTTAGGCCATTCCAATCAGCCAATAGAATGCAATCTCAATCCTATTGGCTGATTGGATCAGCCAATAGTATTAAAGTTCAATCCTATTGGCTGATTGCATCAGCCAATAGGATTTTTTTAACCTTAATTCCGATTGGCTGATAGAATTCTATCAGCCAATCGGAATCTAAGGGACGCCATCTTGGATGACGTCACTTAAAGAAACATTAATTCGGGAAGAAGACTTTGTTGGAAGAGGATGCTCCCCGTCGGATGTCTTGAAGATGAAGCCGCTCCGCGCCGGATGGATGAAGATAGAAGATGCCGTCTGGATGAAGACTTCTGCCCGTCTGGAGGACAACTTCTCTCGGCTTGGATGAATACTTCTCCCGGCTTCGTTGAGGACTTCTTGCCGCTTCGATGAGGACTTCTCCCGGCTTCGTTGAGGATGGATGTCAGATCTTCAAAACTGTAAGTGGATCTTCAGGGGTTAGTGTTAGTTTTTATTTTAAGGGTTTATTGGGTGGGTTTTATTTTTAGGTTAGGGCTTTGGGCTTCAATAGAGCTAAATGTCCTTTTAAGGGCAATGCCCATCAAAATGCCCTTTTTAGGGCAATGGGGAGCTTAGGTTTTTTTAGTTAGGGTTTTATTTGGGGGGTTGGTTGTGTGGTCGGTGGGTTTTACTGTTGGGGGGGTTGTTTGTATTTTTTTTTTCAGGTAAAAGAGCTGATTTCTTTGGGGCAATGCCCCACAAAAGGCCCTTTTAAGGGATATTGGTAGTTTAGTTTAGGCTAGGGTTTTTTTTATTTTGGGAGGGCTTTTTTTATTCTGATAGAGCTATTAGATTATGTGTAATTAGTTTAAATATCTTGTAATTTGTTTTTTATTTTGTATAATTTAGTGTTTGTTTGTGTTTGTAATTTTGGTAATTGTATTTAATTTATTTACTTGTATTTAATTTAGGTAATTTATTTAATTGTAGTGTAGTGTTAGGTGTTAGTGTAACTTAGGTTAGTTTTTATTTTACAGGTAAATTTGTATTTATTTTAGTTAGGTAGTTAGTAAATAGTTAATAACTATTTAGTAACTATTCTACCTAGTTAAAATAAATACAAACTTGCCTGTAAAATAAAAATAAACCCTAAGCTAGATACAATGTAACTATTAGTTATATTGTAGCTAGCTTAAGGTTTTTTTTACAGATAAGTATTATTAGGGGCGGCAGATTTCGGGGTTAATACTATTTAACTAGTGTTTGCGATGCGGGAGTGAGGCAGTTTAGGGGTTAATATGCTTATTATAGTGGCAGCGATGTCCGGAGCGGCAGATTAGGGGTTAATAAGTATAATGTAGGTGTCGGCGACGTCCGGAGCGGCAGATTAGGGGTTAATAAATATAATGTAGGTGGCGGCGATGTCGGCAGATTAGGGGTTAATAAGTGTAAGATTAGGGGTGTTTAGACTCGGGGTTCATATTAGGGTGTTAGGTGTAAACGTAAATTTAGTTTCCCCATAGGAATCAATGGGGCTGCGTTACGGAGCTTTACGCTGCTTTTTTGCAGGTGTTAGGCTTTTTCTCAGCTGGCTCTCCCCATTGATGTCTATGGGGAAATCGCGCACAAGCACGTAAAACCAGCTCACCTCTGATTTAAGCAGCGCTGGTATTGGAGTGCGGCATGGAGCTTAATTTTGCTCTACGCTCACTTCTTGCATAATAACACCGGGTTTAGGAAAACCTGTAATACCAGCGCTGTAGGTAAATGAGCGGTGACAATAACGTGCAAGTTAGTACCGCACCCCTCATAACACAAAACTCGTAATCTGGCCGATCATTAAACATTTTATATGTGTTTGATGACCCTTTAATGGCAATCAGAGTCTCACCTTCCATGGCATACTTCATATCCTGAGCAAAGAGACTCCACATGACCTCAGCACTGATTTTACCAACATTAAGCTCTTGTGGGAACCTGGAGAAAGAATGAGACACATTGTAAGTCAGAGAATGAGATAAAAGGTTGTGAGAGACAAGGAGAGAGAGAGAGGAAATAGATAGAGATAATGTAGTAGAGAAAGCAATAGATAATACAAACATAGGAGTCTTTTTTTGCTAGAAATGTAGCAACTTTTTTGCATGAGTTTTGAAGCTTCTATTATCTAATTTCTTCCGTTATCTTGGTATCCTTTGTTAAAAAACATACTTAGGTGGGCTCAAAAGCAGCAGTGCACTACTGAGAGCTAGCTGCTAATTGGCAGCTGCACATATAATGCCTCTTGCCATTGGCTCACCAAATGAGCTCCCAGTAGTGCATTGCTGCTTTTGAGCCCACCTAAGGATAGTAAGAACATTTGATAATAGAAGTAAATTTAAAAGTTGTTTAAAATTTTTGTTCTATCTGAAACATGAAACTATTTTTGGGGGGTTTCATGTGTCTTTAAGGTAATTTTATCCTTAGTAGCACTGCATATTATTGGCTGCTTAAATACCTTTTGGCTAGATTACGAGTTTTGCGGTAAGAGCTGCTCGGTGCTAACTTGCAAGTTATTGTCACCGCTCACTTCCCTCTAACGCTGCTATTACAGGTTTACAAAAACCCGGCGTTAGCAGGCAATATTGGAACAGCCAATAGAATGCGAGCTCAATCCTATTGGCTGATTGGTTCAGCCAATAGGATTGAAGCTCAATCCTATTGGCTGATTGCATCTGCCAATAGGATTTTTTCACCTTTAATTTCGATTGGCTGATAGAATTCTATCAGCCAATCGGAATTCAAGGGACGCCAAGTCGTCGTCGTAAGAAGAGGGTGCTCCGCGCCGGATGTCTTGAAGATGGGCTTTTTTATTTTGATAGGGCTATTAGATTAGGTGTAATTAGTTTAAATAATTGATCATTTCTTTTTTATTTTGTGTAATTTAGTGTTTTGTTTTTTTTGTAATTTAGTTAATTGTATTTAATTAATGTAATTTATTTAATTGTAGTGTAAGGTTAGGTATTAGTGTAAGACAGGTTAGGTTTTATTTTACAGGCAAATTTGTATTTATTTTAACTAGGTAGCTAGTAAATAGTTAATAACTATTTACTAACTAGTCTACCTAGTTAAAATAAATACAATCTTAGCTGTGAAATAAAAATAAAACCTAAGTTAGCTACAATGTAACTATTAGTTATATTGTAGCTAGCTTAGGGTTTATTTTACAGGTAAGTATTTAGTTTTAAATAGGAATTATTTAGTTATTAATAATAGGTTTTATTTAGATTTATTTTAATTACATTAAAGTTAGTGGGTGTTAGGGTTAGACTTAGGTTTAGGGGTTAATAACTTTAGTATAGTGGCGGCGATTTTGGGGGCAGCAGATTAGGGGTTAATAACAGTAATGTAGGTTGCGGCGATGTTAGGGACAGCAGGTTAATAATATTTAACTAGTGTTTGCGATGCGGAAGTGCAGAGGTTTAGGGGTTAATATGTTTATTATAGTGGCGGCGATGTCTGGAGGAGCAGATTAGGGATTAATAATTTTATTTTAGTGCCTCGGTTTAGGGGTTAATAGGTAGTTTATGGGTGTTAGTGTACTGTTTAGCACTTTAGTTATGAGTTTTATGTTACAGCGTTGTAGCATAAAACCCATAACTACTGACTTTCAGTTTACGGTACGGATCTTGACGGTATAGGCTGTACTGCTCACTTTTTGACCTCCTAGGCAGACTCGTAATACCGGCGCAAAGGAAGTCCCTTTGAAAAAGGACTTTTTGAAAGCTGCGGTAGTTACGTTGCGTTACAGCCAAAAAAAGTGTGCGGTGCCGCTAAACCTGCAAGACTCGTAATACCAGCGGTAGTGAAAAAGAGCCTTAACGCTGCTTTTTCACTCATACCGCAAAACTCGAAATCTAGCCGTTTATTAGTAGTATTATTATTAGTAGTAGCAATTGTAAGAGT
Source organism: Bombina bombina (assembly GCF_027579735.1). Taxonomy (NCBI): domain Eukaryota; kingdom Metazoa; phylum Chordata; class Amphibia; order Anura; family Bombinatoridae; genus Bombina; species Bombina bombina. The sequence goes on from NC_069500.1 coordinate 827,541,567, forward strand.
TTTCCAGTTGGTATTGGAGGATTTGTTACAAGATACAAATATGTGGGATATTACTTTGGCTGGAAAATGTTTCCTCTCACTAGGTTTTGTCTAATTGTAATTATAGATACAACTAGGTTGTGCTTGTAGCAGTTAATACACTGATAAAAATGATTCTGTTGGCTTGTAATTTTAACTCTAAAATTGTATAATGTTCAACAAATTAATTATTGTTAGTTCATTTACTTTGATATTTTGAGTACCTTACTTAATATGCATTAGTTGTGAAAACACTTTTTTACAATTTTAAATCGAACATATTATATTGAGTAATCTAGACAAAGATTTTAAGCCGTGTGCATTTCCGAAATACTATTTAAGTTATATTTACTTAAAAACACTGATTCTGTGGAGCTGCATTAATAACAGGTGACTGGCCTATATTTTGCATATATTTCGCATAACTTGATGGGACAGAATATTTATAGTTGGAGTATGTGTCAGATATTCTCCGGACTCCCCTTTCTTTTCCTCAGAGTAATGTTTTGTGCTGGTATTGGTTCCTGTATACATATTTTGTGTTTATGTTTTATTGTAGAGTGTGTCACCCCAAGCTAAGTGTAAGGTTCTTAGAGGCGAGTGCCAGTTAAACAAAGATCAAGTGTTAGAGTCAGCACAACACAGCATTAATTGGCTAAAATGCAAGTCAATAGATAATAAATAAAAAGTCATGTGATCAGGGGGCTGTCAGAAGATGCTTAGATACAAGGTAATCACAGAGGTAAAGTATATTAATATAACTGTGTTGGTTATGCAAAACTGGGGGATGGGTAATGAAGGGATTATCTATCTTTTAAATCAATACAATAATTCTGGTGTGGACTGTCTCTATAACATTCATTTATTTAATGATTATTTGCACATTTGTTAATTTTAGCTTAATGTTGGCTAAAATTTAGCCAGGTGGTCAGTAAAGTCAGCCGGGTTATGCACCCGCTAAAAAGGTCCTGGGGAGAGCACTGCTTTTGACTTCCTGTAAAATCAGGCTTGTTAACACATTTTCACTTATTTCTCCCACACATACATCCCAGTTACACATCAGTTATTTGTTGCAGTCCTTTTATCCGAAGATGTCCCACTGTTGTCTCCCCATGCCCAGATCTTCTCATTAAAAGTCACTTACTGGTTCAGACAAGGGGTATATGAATTCTTATCCTCCTCTATGATGGACACAATCAGTGTTATCAACTTTGACCAGAAATCCAAGTTCTTAATACTTGGTCCCTGTTCCTCAGGTGGTAACTCTCCTTTCTTAGCCTGTAAAAAGCAAGCAGAGTGAAATTAATTTCTATGGTAACCCAATAATAATGTAACCCAGAATTATTATCACAAGTCACTACTCTTTACTAACTAAACATAGAGTGCCACAAAATTACATAGACTGTATATTGCACAAAACTGTATATTGCCTCTAAATGGCCTACTGTTTCATTTAAAGAGACATACTATTTTGTTTTATATATATATATATATATATATATATTCTATTCTCTTACTATGGGCTAGATTACAAGCGAAGAGGCAATTTTAACATCGCCGCATATTACAAGTTGAAAGTAAAAATTTTGCATGCAAATGAAACCCGACGCACTAACTTTAGGAATGCAAATATTGCAACTCTGCCAACTTCTTTTCCCTAAAGACATCAAAGGGGAGCACAGAAAAAAAACTTGCGCTCACATTCCAATGTTCTTCACATACAGGAATACGTTATTTTTAGTGTAAATACATATTTACCTATACCTGTTCATATAGATATATCAGTATAGATATCTTTTTTACATTATTATCACAGCTTGTGAGTGGAGAATACATATGTAGATTTTTTAACTGGCCACATCCATAACAGTAGCAGAAACACACTGAACCTGGGTCTCCACTTTGACTAAGTGTTTAACCGCTTTGCAGGAGTTAAAAGGACAGAAAAGTAAAAATGTAACTTTCATGATTAAAGTGATCGTAAATCCTAGCGTTTGTGAAATGCTAGGATTTACCATCGTAACAAATAAAGGGGACTTTCATTCATGAAGTATAAAATACTTCATTCTGAAAGCGCCTTTATTTGTTAGCAGCGTTCGCTGCGCTGAACTGCTAAAGGCAGCCCACGGCAGAATGCTATTTGGCTGAGAGTTGACGTTTCCATCTCTTAGTCAATATACTTCATGAAGGAAAGTCCCCTTTATTTGTTACAATGGTAAATCCTAGCGTTTCACAAACACTAGGATTTACCATCACTTTAAGATAGATTTAGATAAAGCATGCAATTTTAAACAACCTTCCAATGTACTTCTATTTTGAAATTTGCTCTGTTCTCTTCTTGAAAAGCATATCTAGGTAGGCTCAGGAGCAGCAATGCACTACTGGGAGCTAGCTGGTAATTGGTGGCTGCACATATATGCATCTTGTCATTGTTTCACCCAATGGGGTCAATTTATCAAAGGTCTTGCGGACCTGATCCGACAGTGCGGATCAGGTCCACAAGACCTCGCTGAATGCGGAGAGCAATACGCTCTCCGTATTCAGCATTGCACCAGAAGCTCACAAGAGCTGCTGGTGCAACGCCGCCCCCTGCAGACTCGCGGCCAATCGGCCGCCAGCAAGGGGGTGTCAATCAACCCGATCGTACTCGATCGGGTTGATTTCCAGCGATTCCTGTCCGTCTGCTCAGAGCAGGCGGACAGGGATATGGAGCAGCGGTCTTTAGACCGCTGCTTCATAACTGCTGTTTCTGGTGAGTCTGAAGACTCGCCAGAAACATGGGCCAAATGGGCCCCATTGTGTGCATTGCTGAGAATGAAGCCAATTTCATAATAGAAGTAAATTGAAAAGTTGTCTGAAATTGTTTGCTCTTTATGAAGCCTGAAAGGAAAATCTGGACTTTCCTATCGATTTAAATACATTGAAGCATGAAAAGAAAAATTGGTCATTTCTATCCCTTTAAGCATTTAATGAAAGAGAAAATATTTACAAAATAAAATGCTTTAACAAATTGTTTGTACTATAATGTCACTTTAAAGCGCTGCGGAATCTGTTGGTGATCTACAAATACCTGATATATAATAAAAATAATAAAGAAGTGTATTATTAAAAAAATAAATTCAGAAATCATTTTTAGTTCTATATTTAAAGCTTATTTAAAAGGAATCAAATAGCCAGAAAAAAAAAAAAAAAAAAAAATGTATGCGATCCCTTTAAAAAGATAATAAACCTAAACCACTCACTGGGTCACTTTGATACTCCCGGCTAAACAGCTCATGACAGTTGTTGAATATGTATTCATAGGTAGAGTTGAGACAGGCCTTGACACAGTCCTTTACAACTTGGCTGGCCCGAGGTGGACTCTGTAACTCTTGCACCTTAAGGAGATACAGTAAAGCAAGAAGACAAATGTAATAAATTATAAGACGTTGAAGCACAGTGTAAAAGAACAACTAAAAAGGGACAAACAAGCAACAATACAATGCTCCCATGTTCTAGATCAGGGGTCATCAATTGTGGCCCTCCAGAGGTTTTGGAACTACATTTCCCATGATACTCAGCCAGCTGAAATGCTGGCTGAGCATCATGGGAAATTTATTTTCAAAACCTCTGATCTAGATCCCTGACCCCTGATTTAGATCATCTTATTATTGCACCATGGCTTGCACAGAACTACAGTATGAGTTTAACAACAACAAAGGGGCTCTGGATAAGAAATGCACTGTCAGTCCTAAGACAAACTATGGGGTTGATCAAATTCGTTTATTAAAGTGTATCTTTTTAACAGAAAATCCCCACATATTTTATAAAGGATTGTTGTTGCTCCCTTTGATTTTAATCACTTTGTTGTGGGTTAGTTACATAGTTCTTTGCAAGCAAAAATGGAATAAGAAAATGCGCATTAGAGTTCATTATTTTTGCCTCTTTGTGTATCTTTAACATAGAGTGAAATAAATAAGTGTTAAAAAAGTAACAGTGAGATACTAAATGTGAATCATTAGAGTAGTTGTAAGTAGCTGTAATAACTGCACTTTTCATCCATATGGTCACCAGATGTTTTTTTTAACACACTACTAATTGATTAGTTGCAGATGATAATAATAATAAAATAATGGTCATTACCTAACTGGTACTTGCTAACCTTAAAAGGCTGGGTTGGTCCCACTATAGTCTATGACCCTGGCTGCATGAGTTGTGAAGTTAATGCAATCTCCAGCCAAGGGCAAGACGGCAATCAAGACGCACATTGTAAAGACTTAGTGACAATATAGATGCAACCCTATTATTACAATGTGCAGATCAATAAATGATTTTTAAATGTTATATAAAGAATGGTTTGGGTGTTGGGAGAGCTATTAAATATTAAGAGGGATTTGTGATAGGAAGAATAGTAAGCCAGGGGGTACATTTTTGTGCAAGGTTTACTCACTGGATGATCATATAAGGGAATTTACAGATGGTTAGGGTTCAGAGGTTATTGTTGAGTTGGATCAAGCATTACTTTGGGTGTTGGGCGGTACTGCAATAGAAGGATAGCTGAGCAAATCAATGCCAGGCTAGTTGGGAACTCAGAGTTAACAGAGGATAGGGGACTAGAGTAAAATTAGGGTTAACAGTGGTGGGGGACCAGTGACAGCTTTAACAATAGTGCGGGAACAAGTCTCAGGGTAAAGAGCTGTTGGGAGGCTGGGTCAGCCATGATTAGGATTTATTACAGGGGTGCTGGATCACAGTTAGGGACACACAGCTACAATACTGGTATCTATATTATACAGGTACCATTGCTATAGTAGTTAGGGACATCATTTCCTTATCTGACTTTTCTTACTGACCAGCCATATGGAGTTGCAACACAAAATTGCTGTCATTATTTTTTTTGTGTAGCTGCTCCTTTTTTATTGTGTACAATGAGATCCAGCCCTATGCCAATGATGAATAGATTTAACATAATAACGTCCCAACATGCTTGGAGACACAATCTGTATTATTTTCCCCAAATATAATATTATTTGTCTGTGTAACTTGAACAAAATAAAGTAAAGCTAAAGGCCAAACAACATTTTAGTGACCGTTGTGAGATGACATTTTCTTACAACTCCATTAGAGTCAATTTGAAGAAAAGAGAATAAGTTTTTGCTTGAACGCTCATTCTATATTTGTATTCCAATCTATCCCTCTTTGCTTTGCTGTCTCTCTCTCTATGCGTCTCACCACATCTCTTTTTCATACCTTCATTCTGAAGAAAGTTATACTGGTTAGCAAATCCACTGTTGACTTGAGGTCCTGAAGTCTCTCAGGGCTGCTAGCGGGGAAATTATTCTTAAAGAACAAAGACAGAATAAGTTTAGCCAGAGTCAAATAAGTAAAACAGAGGTACAACACATGAAGGTCTCATACAAGTCTAATGCCATCACATGACTCAGCTAATAGAGTCTGTCACTCTAAGCTATGAGATATTATGACTCTTTCTTGAACATAAGGGTAAACAAGTCACATACAGCAAGTAGCGACAGATTTACCAGATGTAGACATTACTTACCCGGTACATAGAAAGGTCAATTCGTAAGGAGTTGTGCAACTGATCAAGAAGCTTCACAAATCTCTCTTTCTAAAAAAGAATTTTAAAAAAAAAGTGTTAGCATAGAAATAATAATCATTATTATACAATAGTATTTTCTGTATTACTAGAATCATTGTACTGTGTAGAATGGTTCAGATACTCAACATCATTGCATAATGAGGTGTATTCATAGAACCTACCCCAAAATTGGAAGCAGAGAAGCGATCTGAGGCAGACACGTTGGTGGATGCGGTGGTGTGAGCATAGTATGCGTTTATGTTGGCAAGGAGGGTGCTCATTACAGCTGGTACTCCTGGGCACATGTACTTAGATGACAGGCAAGCAAAGTGACTGCAAGGGAAAAGAAACAAATGAGGGAAGGTAAATTAAAGGAATATATTTATGTTAAAAGAAAAAAAAAATTGACCAGTAAAAGTCAAGTTTCAATCCCAGTTATAAATGCGTAAAAAAAAACAAAAAAAACTTTTTTGTGCTAAATCTGTATTTATTTTAAAGATAAATCCCAGAGGCTTCTCTAATTGCACAGATTTTGTTTTCCAACTTCTTAGACTGATAGCACAAAAAATAATAATGATAAGCCACCAGCACTGTCTAATGCTAGGTTTAATTTATTTCTTCAAAAGACCCACTTAACTGAAAAGAACAGGAACCTATCCTCCAAAAATAATCTTCCCTTTTTCCCAGTTTACATTTTACAAACAATTAACTTTTCTCCAGAAATGAAATATCTTTAAAGCAATTTAAAAAAAAAAAAAAAAGTATATCAGCAGGGAACTGCACTCTCCTACCGGACCGGGTACACATCCTATGACCCTGCAACATGCTCAGCCCTGGGTGCTCACGGGCACTCACAGGAAGCTGTGCTGTCCCCAGAGTCACAGGCAGTTAACACTAGACAGGTCTGGGCGCAAGAGCCATAGGGAAAATTACAAAACAAATTAATACAACACACAGAGAAAGTCCAGCACTCACTTACAAGCTCTCAGCTAAGATTTAAAAGCAAAAATGGAAAGGTTAGTTACCGCATTTAGCCAAATGGGACAAGCCCAGGTACCACATCAAGGTGCTTTCCAATACCTGAAACAGCCACACAATGCAAGCTCTCAAATCCAAACAAACTGGGAACAAGGGAAGGGTGCACAGGCTTATGTAATAACCCTAGACATATAGAAAACACGGAAGGGGACTGCACTCTCATACCGGACCGGGTATACATCCCATGACCCTGCAACATGCTCAGCCCTGGGTGCTCACGGGCACTCACAGGAGTGAGTGAGTGCTGGACCTTCTCTGTGTGATATATATAAAGAGCCAAATAAACCCCAAATTCACTTAGTAGAGGGGTCAGCCAGGAAATAAAAAAAAAGAAATAGCATTTAAATTATATAAATCAAAAGGGTTAATGTTAGCTTGTACAAAATACAAAGATGTCAACAGAACTTGCAAAAGAGCAATTCAATAAGCGTGGCTACTAATTAGATAAACAGATAGCAAAAAAGATCTGAAAAGTACATAAAGGCCAAAAACGGAAGAACGAAAATGTTGGCCTATTGAAATCTAAAATTGGGACTTAACTTAGTGAGAATCAGGAAAAAGACAGAATTTTTAAACTCCCTATTTTATCAGCAAGGAAGAACCAATCAATGTTACAAAAGCCGGGCAGAAACATGTGACTGGGTGACACAGGGTAAAATGCTTACAAGGACCACTCAATGGAGTAGAATTACATAATTAAAAAGTACATAATAAAAAGACAATGCAATAACACCTACTCTGATTTCCAAATAAGCAGTAGATATTTTTCTGACAAATTAATCTTTTCTCCCATTTTCTGGCCTCCTGTATCATGTGACAAACATCAGCCAATCAAAGACTAGTATACGTATATCCTGTAAGCTTGTGCACATGCTCAGTAAAATCTTGTTCCCCATAAAGTGTGAATGTAAAAAAAAAACTGTGCAAAATTTGATAATGGAAGTAAATTGGAAAGTGTCTTAAAACTTCAAGTTTTTTAATCATAAAAGTTTATTTTGACTTGAGTGTCCATTTAATCAATTATACAATGTTAAGGTAGATAAAGCTCCGGGGCCAGATGGAGTTACCCGCATGGCTACCCAGAAAGTTTAGTCTACTAATAGCCACATCATTGTTCTTAATCTTCCAGAATTATTTCTGATCTGGGGTTGCACTAAAAGTATAGAGCAAAGCAGATTTGGTGCCCATATTCAAAAAAGGATCACATATGTAAGAAGGTATCAGAAGATCAGCCAGCAAATGACAGACTTGTGAGCTTTTAACATCTGTGCTGGGGAAATTATTTGAAAGATTCTTAAAGGGACATGAAACCCATAAATTTTATTTCATGATTTAAGTAGAACATACAATTTTAAACAACTTTCCAATTAACTTCTATTATCAAATGTGCTTCATACTTTTGGTATCATTTGCTGAAGGAGCAGCAATGCACTACTGGTTGCTGACTTGAACTCATGGGTGAGCCAATGACATTCGGTATATATATGCAGCCACCAATCAGCAGCTAGAACCTAGGTTCTTTGCTGCTCCTGAGTTTTCCTATATAAACCTTTCAGCAAACAATGACAAGAGAATAAAGCAAATTAAATAATAGAAGTAAATTTAAAATTGTATTCTCTATTTAAATCATGAAATACATTTTTTGGGTTTCATGTCCCTTTAAGGGAAAATATTTAGTAATGTATTTTGAACAACATTATCAATACTAAGAGTCAACATGGTTTTATGAAGGGCAATAAGCTAATTGCATTTTGCTATGTATTTAGCAAAAGAATAGATGAGGGTTTTGCTGTGAATATGATCTATTTAGATTTTGATAAATACAGTTGCATAGGAGATTATTGTACAAATTGAGAGAGATTAGTTTGATGGAAAATGCTTTTACTTGGATTGAAAACTGGTTTAAATATAGAGAGCACAGAGTTTTTAATGGAAAATTTTCAAGTTGGGCAAAACTGGTAAGTGGAGTGCCTCAGGGTTCTGTCCTGGGGCCACTTCTCTTTAATATATTAACGATAAATTGAAAGTCAAGTGTCAGCATTTTCAGATGATACAAAATTAAGTAAGGTAATGCAGTCTGAACAGACTTTACAGAGGGAATTTGATAAATTGGGGGACTGGGCAGGCAAGTGGCAGATGAGACTCAATTAAGATAAATGCAAAGTTATGCATTTTGGCAGCAAAAATAAAAATGTAACATATTCTAAATGGAGTTGATTTAGGCATACCATTAAGTGTGAATGACTTGTAAGTAATTGTTGAGAACAGACTCGGCAACATAATGCAATGTCTGTCAGTAGTAACAAAGGCCAACAAATAATTTTCATGTATAAACTGGGGTATAAATTAACGTGATATATCATTTTGCCTCTTTCTAAATGAATAGGTAAGACTCCACCTTAAATATGTAGGTGCAGAGGAGGGTGACATTGAGACTTGAGGAACAAAGATTTCATCTACAGCAGTAAAAGGGATTCCTTACTGTTAGGACATAAAGGATATGGAATTATCTGCCTAATGGGCAAATTCAGTAGATGCTTTTATAAAGTATCTAAATACTTTTTTTTTTTTTTTTTAAAGTAGGATATACAGGGATATAACAGTTAGTACTGACAGTATTGTAGCTTGTTGATCACAGTAGAAATTTGAATGCCATGTTTTCCCTTTGAGGCACAATAGGAAATCATTTTGGTTTGGGTTTTTGTTTTCATTTGGATTAATAGTACAAACAGTAATGTGAGAAAGGTTGACCTTGATGGACTTGAGACTTTTTCAACCTATATTACTTTTTACTATGGAAAACTCACATCTGCCCACCTAAATATAATACATTTATTACCCCCCCCCAATCCCCCATGTCTCACGTCATAGCCTGGTATATAGACTCAACGCCGTATCTCATTGCAAACTCGTCCACAATCTCCTGGGCTGTCTCATCAAAGTAAACCTTCCAGGCATCATCCCCTTTAGCATCTGGGATCTTTACCACACCATTATTCTGCACATCTGTCAGGAAGTGGAAAAGATTCTGAAAGAAAGAATAAGAGGTTATAGGAATAGTGCCAAAACAAGACTATATAATACAGTGTTCTTCAAATATTGCATACCCTCTCAACGCCAATCCTTTGCTTACAATTAAAATTTATGACAAACTAACAGGTACGCAAATTTAAACCTGTGACTTAGTCAATACATACAATATATACAATACATATACTTTAAGAAGATTATTTATGGTCAATTAAGTTTGATCTCTAATCAGATGCATGTTATAATGGTCGAATAAAGTCAGGATATGTAATTTAAAAAAAAGAATGAAAGATGGATGGGGCAAAAATTCAGTGATTATAGAGGCATTATACAGTCTCCTCCATACTCACCTCATGTAGACATGTGTATTGCACGTGATAGGGAGCAACCTTCTCCTCCCCCTTTATCTCCACACTAATGTGCAGCCGGATGGCTCCAGAGACTGCAGATTTGTCTGTGCGCTTATCTGGATTTATAACATGAAAGAAATTTGAGATGAGAACAGGTGAGCATACTTAAAAATTATCCTGATATAAAACCTAATGTGAAAAACCTTCACCAAGTTCTATGATACAAACATTTCCAATTTACATCCAAAAAAAGAGGCATTTCAATTAAAAGAAATGTATAATAGGAATAAGCAACAAACTCTGTAGTACTTGTAACCTGGCCAAATTTAAAGGTGTTGCTTTGTCAGCAATATATCTACACTTCATTTACACCATCTTTTATTATCTCTTTCCAGAGTCTCACCCAAATTATACCAAACGTCCATTTCTCCGCTCAGCGTCCGGACCTCAATGATCGTTTGCCCCAAGAAGTCATCTGATTCACGTTTAAATCTTTGCTTTACCCTTGATTTAATGTCATCATCTTCATCCCACACACGCACCTTTATACGGTCGGAAGAGTTGTGACACTCACTGTGAGGACATAGATAGATTAAAGCATCGATATCTAGTTTCTTAACCTTCACAACACCATATTTCATACAATACAGATAAATATATCAAATCTAACCCCGCCCACGAGGTAAACTCACAAGTGAAAGTTCTCTTCCCACACTGGGTTGAGGTTTCCATAGATAGTTTTTGTCCTTTTCTTGGTTTTCCCTACTTGGACTGTAACATACGGATCACTGGACCCTGTCTTGTCCTTGGCCTGCAGACCTTGTGCACAAACCACTGAAAAAAATATAGGTCAAAGTGATATGTTTCTAAAATGTAAAAGCCACTAAATAAATGTAATATAAATTATCTGTGATAAAGCAAGTAACCCTTCCCCTTGCTCACATCACTATACATTACCTAGAATCATTCTCTTTTATACAGATTTTAAAGTAATTGTTATATACAATATCAGTATGCAAAAGCCCCAACTTCCTTTGCAAATAAACTAATTAAATAAACACATACATACAAAAACAATGTTAACAAGCTTTTAAAACTGCCATTTTGTTAGCAAAACTTGCATTGGTTTGTAGTCAAGGGGCACACACCTTGAATAGCTCCTTGTGGCATATAAATAGATGAGCTCCTACACTAATCAAACATTCACTAAGAATGTTGCAGGATCAAGGTTCTGAATCCTGGAGGATCCATAGCCTTTTGTGGAGGCTTAGAAATACATACATTTTCAGAGTTAAATACGAATAAAAATGGGCAAAATAAATATTTTAAATGCATAATTAAACATGTTATGTTGAATTCAGCCTTATGTTTTATGTCTCTTTTACTGTCCAAATCAGCTTCAACTTACTTTTTGCCTCCAACTCACCTGTGATGCTGATCTTTGCCGACCACTTTGAAGTACCATCTAGCACACTCTGTTTCACAGCCTTTATTTGCTGAGCATGCGTTGCCTTCAAAACTACAAATACTTCCTGGATTAATTCGAAGATCTCAGGCTTGTTCCTTTCCCTGATTTTCATGCGATCCTTCAGAACCATGATGATGTTCTGAGTCCGATCCTCTGCCCCATGCTTTGAACTTTTCTCTGCCGCTCCTGTAAATGGGGCATATTCGTTTAGAAGCTCCACAAATACAAAAGAGAACATGTAATTTTACTATAATAAGAATATTGTTACCACGTAAATGATACTCCCAAAAGTGAGCTAATAAATAAATAGTAGGGTTGTTTCTCTCAACACAACCCTTCTATTTCTTTAGTGATTGAGAATAACAGACAGAAAGCCCCATATAGGGTCACAAACACGCAGTCATAGATCACTGATTCTTAGGGGAATTCCTGAAGTATCTACATTCATTTATTATCTAGAAAATTATTTCCCTTGCATGTTGAACCTCAACAAGTCAATAAACCCTAGAATCGACAATTTTATCTAAGTTATCTTTTTTTGTAATCACCACCCTAACTCTACTGTGTTATCACCACCCTAACTTTACTGTATAGTGAAAATATTCACTCACTATAGGACCAAATAATAGGCCTGGCTAACCATGTATGTATGTTACATATGAACAAACATGGAGTAATGGAGAAACTATATTATAGATCCCATCAGTTTAAAAGAGACATTATAAAGATGATGCAAAGCAGCTAAGAAAATTCGGTAATGGTAAGTAGTGTATTTATAAAGGACACTGACATAATTAAAGGGCCATAATACCCAAATGTTTAAACACTTGAAGTGATGCAGCATAGCTGTAAAAAGCTGACTAGAAAATATCACATGAACATCTCTATGTAAAAAAGAATTTTTTTTTATCTCAAAAGTTTCTCAGAAGCCACATGCCTTTATAAAGGACTTCTAAGCAGCATATCAGTATGTCTGTCCCGGGACAGCCGAAGGGTTGAGCCTCGTGCACTCTCATGTTATTTCCCTATTCAGGGTAAGGAAGTTTACAATGAAATTTCATGAGAGTTAAGTCAAATCTCATGAGATCACAGTAAAAGAGTTCATGACCTCAGCAATGCTGATGCTGATTGGCTGCTGTTAATTTCTTCATTTTATTTTTTTTACCTGCAGCTAGGCTGCAGCTGAGTATAACTTTTTACACAGAACTTACTCTGCTGAGCTGAGGAAATTGTGAGGTAAAATATCTTCCTTTTTACATAGAGATGCTCAGGTGATATTTTCCTGTCAGCTTTTTTACACTTATACTGCATCAGTTTCAAGTGATTTAGCATATGAGTATTATGTCCCTTTAACAAAGATTATATAAGTAAAATATGAAAAATTTATTGTGAACTGATACAGCCTTAAATGGCAACAGAAAAAGTGTTTTAGGAGAGGAATGTATCATTAAGATGATGTTTGAGTTATATGTACTGTAGTCTTCCTACAGCGGCTATTCAAGTGTACATTGGTCATGCAAGGAAGTCTGGGTAGTGAGCTCCTGCTGTATACAGTGGAGAACAATAACAGGTAACACTATATACGAATGGAAGACTGCAATAGTTCTATGTACAAGTGACAAGAGATCTATAAATTTGTTGGTGTAAGTTACTATTGAATCAAATTTCAGTTTGTTGATTTAATAAATGTATAAACTTTAGAGAAGAGTGTACTGTTCATTTACTTTTGTCTTTACAAATTTTCTAGGGTAGTATATTATTGACTTAAAGGGATACTGAACCCAAATTTGTATTTCCTGATTCAGATAGAGCATGCAATTTTAAGCAACTTTTTCATTTACTTCTATTATCATTTTTAATTCATTCTCTTGGTATCTTTATTTGAAAAAGCAGGAATGTAAGTTTACGAGCCATCCCATCTATAGCTCAGCACCTGGGTAGCGCTTGCTGATTGGCGGCTAACTGTACCCACGATCAGCAAGTGATATCCAGGGTTTTGAACCAAAAATAGGCCAGCTCATAAGCTTACATTCCTACATTTTCAAATAAAGATACCAAGAGAATAGGAGTAAATTAGAAATTTGCTTAAAATCGCATGCACTCTGAATCATGAAAGAAAAAAAATTGGGTTTAGTATTACTTCAATTGAACAATAATTGAACATTTTAGTGTGGGCACCAAGCAGTGGCTTCCAGGTTGTAGGTAAAAAAAGACTGAATGGGAAAAATTAAGTATACCCAGTTAGTGTAGAATGTGTGGCACAATGAATTTGACTCATAGGTAAACTCTTACTCTGCAGACAGTCAGCATTCAGCAGGTCCTGGCACTTTTCATGGCACTTGACACCACACTCTGTACAGCGCATACCCTGACGCGCGATGCCCCAAAGCAAACCCTCACATTCGTAGCAGTAGGTTGGGGTAGTGGCAGTCCACACCTCAAAGTTGTGGGGGGTTGTGCTGGAGATTGGGTATATTAAAGCTTGTAGGGTCTTTTTGTAAACATGGTTTTTCTAAAAACACCACAAAATGGTTATTAGCATCACTCTCAATAACTCAGTTGTTCTGTAATTGAAAAGATTTTTTGTAATATTTCATTATGATACTCACTAGTTCTTCATTGTTTAAGGTGCTTGTGGCAAGAGCAGATGTTATTCCAGCTTTCCGTGACTGGACTAGAGACTATAAAGAGAAAACAGTGAGGGTAAGAGAATATAATTTCAAATAATTCTGAAGATTCCAAATATTTGTGTACCTAATTGCACTTATTCACAAATTCACTTTTGTCTGCCAGACATTGATAAATCGGCCCCATAGACTGGAAATTAATGCAGCAGTGCTTCCTGTTTCATTGGCTGATTGGTGCTCCCTAAAAATGCTCATTGGCTGACAGGTGCTCACTAATAATCCTCACTGGCTGATAGCCACTTCCTGTAAACGATCAATAGTTATAAATGGTACAAACCTGGTTATGCTGTATTAGTTCAAATTTAAACTACTTTTACCTCACATTTCAAATTAAATTAATTCATTTAAATGCTGTTTTTTTTTTTATACAGATAAGGAAAAATAAAGTGCAATGTCCCTTTACACTATGGGGACTATTTATTATGGTTCGAGTGTACATGATCCGATATAGCGGATCATGTCCGCTGCACATCGATAAATGCTGACAACATACGCTGTCGGCATTTATCATTGCACAAGTAGTTCTTGTGAACTGCTTGTGCAATGCCGCCCCCTGCAGATTCGCGGCCGATCGTCCGCTAGCAGGGGGTGACAATCAGCCCGATCGTATAGGATAGGGCGGATTGAAGACCGCAGCCTCAAAGCAGGTTGACAAGTTATGGAGCAGCGGTCTTTAGACCGCTGCTTCATAACTACTGTTTCTGGTGAGCCTGAAGGCTTGTACGGAAACAGGGGCATCAAGCTCCATTCGGAGCTTGATAATTCGTCCCCTATGTGTGTATATTTATACATAATTTTATGCAAGCATAAATAGGAGAAAGAAAGAAAGAAACCTTATATTTAAAACGAGTTTCAGATTATCTCAGGGAATATCCTATTTTGACAGAATACCATATGCAAGATAAAACAGACAGTACATTAGACAGTAACAATTGATTGAATGGATTATTTGTACCCTTCATCTCATTGTTAATCAGAAAAAAACATAATTTATGCTTACCTGATAAATTTATTTCTCTTGTAGTGAATCCAGTCCACGGATCATCCATTACTTGTGGGATATTCTCCTTCCCAACAGGAAGTTGCAAGAGGATCACCCACAGCAGAGCTGCTATATAGCTCCTCCCCTCACTGCCATATCCAGTCATTCGACCGAAACAAGCCGAGAAAGGAGAAACCACAGGGTGCAGTGGTGACTGTAGTTTAATTAAAATTTAGACCTGCCTTAAAAGGACAGGGCGGGCCGTGGACTGGATACACTACAAGAGAAATAAATTTATCAGGTAAGCATAAATTATGTTTTCTCTTGTTAAGTGTATCCAGTCCACGGATCATCCATTACTTGTGGGATACCAATACCAAAGCTAAAGTACACGGATGATGGGAGGGACAAGGCAGGAACTTAAACGGAAGGAACCACTGCCTGTAGAACCTTTCTCCCAAAAACAGCCTCCGAAGAAGCAAAAGTATCAAATTTGTAAAATTTGGAAAAGGTATGAAGCGAAGACCAAGTCGCAGCCTTGCAAATCTGTTCAACAGAAGCCTCATTTTTAAAGGCCCAGGTGGAAGCCACAGCTCTAGTGGAATGAGCTGTAATCCTTTCAGGGGGCTGCTGTCCAGCAGTCTCATAGGCTAAACAGATTATACTCCGAAGCCAAAAAGAAAGAGAGGTTGCCGAGGCCTTTTGACCTCTCCTCTGTCCAGAGTAAACAACAAACAGGTTAGATGTTTGACGAAAATCTTTAGTAGCTTGTAAGTAAAACTTCAAGGCACGGACTACGTCTAGATTATGCAAAAGACGTTCCTTCTTTGAAGAAGGATTAGGACATAATGATGGAACAACAATCTCTTGATTGATATTCTTGTTAGAAACCACCTTGGGTAAAAACCCAGGTTTTGTACACAGAACTACTTTATCTGAATGGAAAATCAGATAAGGAGAATCACATTGTAAGGCAGATAACTCAGAGACTCTCCGAGCCAAGGAAATAGCCATCAAAAACAGAACTTTCCAAGATAAAAGTTTGATATCAATGGAATGAAGGGGTTCAAACGGAACCCCTTGGAGAACTTTAAGAACCAAGTTTAAGCTCCATGGAGGAGCAACAGGTTTAAACACAGGCTTAATTCTAACTAAAGCCTGACAAAATGCCTGAACGTCTGGAACTTCTGCCAGACGCTTGTGTAAAAGAATAGACAAAGCAGAAATCTGTCCCTTTAAAGAACTAGCTGATAATCCTTTGTCCAAACCCTCTTGGAGGAAGGACAATATCCTAGGAATCCTAACCCTACTCCATGAGTAATTCTTGGATTCACACCAATGAAGATATTTACGCCATATCTTGTGATAGATTTTCCTGGTGACAGGCTTTCGTGCCTGTATTAAGGTATCAATGACTGACTCGGAGAAGCCACGCTTTGATAGAATCAAGCGTTCAATCTCCATGCAGTCAGTCTCAGAGAAATTAGATTCGGATGATTGAAAGGACTTTGTATGAGAAGGTCTTGTCCCAGAGGCAGAGTCCATGGTGGAAAGAATGACATGTCCACTAGGTCTGCATACCAGGTCCTGCGTGGCCACGCAGGCACTATCAGAATCACCAATGCCCTCTCCTGTCTGATTTTGGCAATCAGTCGAGGGAGCAGAGGAAACGGTGGAAACACATAAGCCAGGTTGAAGAACCAAGGAGCTGCTAGAGCATCTATCAGCGTCGCTTCTGGGTCCCTGGACCTGGATCCGTAACAAGGAAGCTTGGCGTTCTGGCGAGATGCCATGAGATCCAGTTCTGGTTTGCCCCAACGATGAACCTATTGAGCAAACACCTCCGGATGGAGTTCCCACTCCCCCGGATGAAAAGTCTGACGACTTAGAAAATCCGCCTCCCAGTTCTCTACACCTGGGATATGGATTGCTGATAGGTGGCAAGAGTGAGACTCTGCCCAGCGAATTATCTTGGAGACTTCTAACATCGCTAGGGAACTCCTGGTTCCCCCTTGATGGTTGATGTAAGCCACAGTCGTGATGTTGTCCGACTGAAATCTGATGAACCTCAGGGTTGCTAACTGAGGCCAAGCTAGAAGAGCATTGAATATTGCTCTTAACTCCAGAATATTTATTGGGAGGAGTTTCTCCTCCTGAGTCCACGATCCCTGAGCCTTCAGGGAGTTCCAGACTGCACCCCAACCTAGAAGGCTGGCATCTGTTGTTACAATCGTCCAATCTGGTCTGCGAAAGGTCATACCCTTGGACAGGTGGACCCGAGATAACCACCAGAGAAGAGAATCTCTGGTTTCCTGATCCAGATTTAGTAGAGGGGACAAATCTGTGTAATCCCCATTCCACTGACTGAGCATGCATAATTGCAGCGGTCTGAGATGCAGGCGCGCAAATGGCACTATGTCCATTGCCACTACCATTAAGCTGATTACTTCCATACACTGAGCCACCGCAGGGCGCGGAGTGGAGTGAAGAACACGGCAAGCATTTAGAAGTTTTGATAACCTGGACTCCGTCAGGTAAATTTTCATTTCTTCAGAATCTATAAGAGGCCCTAGGAAGGAAACCCTTGTGAGAGGAGATAGAGAACTCTTTTCTTCGTTCCACCCATGCGACCTCAGAAATGCCAGAACTATCTCTGTATGAGACTTCGCAATTTGAAAGCTTGAGGCCTGTATCAGGATGTCGTCTAGATAAGGAGCCACCGCTATGCCTCGCGGTCTTAGAACAGCCAGAAGAGAGCCCAGAACCTTTGTAAAATTCTTGGGGCTGTAGCCAACCTGAAGGGAAGAGCTACAAATTGGTAATGCCTGTCTAGAAAGGCAAATCTCAGGAACCGATGATGATTCTTGTGAATCGGAATGTGAAGGTAGGCATCCTTTAAGTCCACTGTGGTCATGTACTGACCCTCTTGGATCATGGGTAAGATGGTTCGAATAGTTTCCATCTTGAATGATGGAACTCTGAGGAATTTGTTTAAGATCTTTAGATCCAAAATTGGTCTGAAGGTTCCCTCTTTTTTGGGAACCACAAACAGATTTGAATAAAAACCCTGTCCTTGTTCCGTCCACGGAACTGGATGGATCACTCCCATTACTAGGAGGTCTTGCACGCAGCGTAGGAATGCCTCTTTCTTTATCTGGTTTGCAGATAATCTTGAAAGGTGAAATCTCCCCTGTGGAGGAGAAGCTTTGAAGTCCAGAAGATATCCCTGAGATATGATCTCCAACGCCCAGGGATCCTGAACAACTCTTGCCCACGCCTGGGCGAAGAGAGAAAGTCTGCCCCCCACTAGATCCGTTGCCGGATAGGGGGCCGTTCCTTCATGCTGTCTTCATTAAAGGGTTTAGTAAAACTGAGGCTGTGGGTATTTTACATAAAATGGAAAATTCAAGAACAAGGGGTCATGAGCTCAAGCTAAAGGGTAGTAGATTCAGGAGTAATTTGAGGAAGCACTTCTTTACAGAAAGAGTGATTGATTTATGGAATAAACTTCCTCAAGAGGTAGTAGCAACAAACACTGTGGGGGACTTTAAAAATGCATGGGACAAGCATAGGGCTATCCTACGAACTAGATAAGTTTATACTGTTAGGTAAGGTGGGGCAGACTTGCTGGGCCTATGGCTCTTATCTGCCGTCAATATCTATGTTTCTATGTTTCTATGAGGCAGCAGCAGGCTTTCTGGCCTGCTTGCCCTTGTTCCAGGACTGGTTAGATTTCCAGGCCTGCTTGGATTGAGCAAAAGTTCCCTCTTGTTTTGAAGCAGAGGAAGTTGATGCTGAACCTGCCTTGAAATTTGGAAAGGCACGAAAATTAGACTGTTTGGCCCTTGATTTGGCCCTGTCCTGAGGAAGGATATGACCCTTACCTCCAGTAATGTCAGCAATAATTTCTTTCAAACCAGCCCGAATAAGGTCTGCCCCTTGAAAGGAATGTTGAGTAATTTAGACTTTGAAGTCACGTCAGCTGACCAGGATTTAAGCCATAGCGCCCTACGCGTCTGGATGGCGAATCCGGAATTCTTAGCCGTTAGTTTAGTCAAATGAACAATGGCATCAGAAACAAATGAGTTAGCTAGCTTAAGTGTTCTAAGCTTGTCAATGATTTCAGTCAATGGAGCTGTATGGATGGCCTCTTCCAGGGCCTCAAACCAGAATGCCGTCGCAGCAGTGACAGGCGCAATGCATGCAAGGGGCTGTAAAATAAAACCTTGTTGAATAAACATTTTCTTAAGGTAACCCTCTAATTTTTTATCCATTGGATCTGAAAAAGCACAACTGTCCTCAACCGGGATAGTGGTATGCTTTGCTAAAATAGAAACTGCTCCCTCCACCTTAGGGACCGTCTGCCATAAGTCCCGTGTAGTGGCGTCTATGGGAAACATTTTTCTAAATATAGGAGGGGGGGAAAACGGCACACCGGGTCTATCCCACTCCTTACTAATAATTTCTGTAAACCTTTTAGGTATTGGAAAAACATCAGTACACACCGGCACTGCATAGTATTTATCCAGTCTACACAATTTCTCTGGCACTGCAATTGTGTCACAGTCATTCAGAGCAGCTAACATCTCCCCAAGCAATACACGGAGGTTCTCAAGCTTAAATTTAAAATTAGAAATCTCAGAATCAGGTTTCCCCGAGTCAGAGATGTCAACCACAGACTGAAGCTTTCCGTCCTCAGGTTCTGCATATTGTGACGCAGTATCAGACATGGCTCTTACAGCATCTACGCGCTCTGTATCTCGTCTTACCCCAGAGCTATCGCGCTTGCCTCTTAATTCAGGCAATCTGGCTAATACCGCTGACAGGGTATTATCCATGATCGCAGCCATGTCCTGCAAAGTAATCGCTATGGGTGTCCCTGATGTACTTGGCGCCATATTAGCGTGCGTCCCTTGAGCGGGAGGCAAAGGGTCAGACACGTGGGGGGAGTTAGTCGGCATAACTTCCCCCTCAACAGAACCCTCTGGTGACAATTCTTTTATAGATAAAGACTGATCTTTACTGTTTAAGGTGAAATCAATACATTTAGTACACATTCTCCTATGGGGCTCCACCATGGCTTTTAAACATAATGAACAAGTAGTTTCCTCTGTGTCAGACATGTTTGTACAGACTAGCAATGAGACTAGCAAGCTTGGAAAACACTTTAAAATAAGTTAACAAGCAATATAAAAAACGTTACTGTGCCT
The DNA here is from genome assembly GCF_027579735.1 of Bombina bombina. Classification (NCBI taxonomy): domain Eukaryota; kingdom Metazoa; phylum Chordata; class Amphibia; order Anura; family Bombinatoridae; genus Bombina; species Bombina bombina. The sequence goes on from NC_069500.1 coordinate 827,561,928, forward strand.
TTAAGAAAAACAAATTTTGTCAAAATTTGAAATAACAGTGAAAAAAGGCAGTTACACTAACGAAATTTTTACAGTGTATGTAACAAGTTAGCAGAGCATTGCACCCACTTGCAAATGGATGATTAACCCCTTAATACCAAAAACGGAATAATAAATGAAAAAAACGTTTTTAAAACTAGTCACAACAACTGTCACAGGTCTACTGTGGTTGTTACCCTCCTCAAACACGACTTTTGAAGCCTTTTGAGCCCTTCAGAGATGTCCTGTATCATGCAGAGGGAAGCTGAGTGTCTCTGTCTGTAATTTTAGCAGTGCAGAAAAACGCTAAAATAGGCCCCTCCCACTCATATTACAACAGTGGAAAGCCTCAGGAAACTGTTTGTAGGCAAAAATCAAGCCAGCCATGTGGAAAAAAACTAGGCCCCAATAAGTTTTATCACCAAGCATATATAAAAACGATTAAACATGCCAGCAAACGTTTTATATTGCACTTTTATAAGAGTATGTATCTCTGGTAATAAGCCTGATACCAGTCGCTATTAAATCACTGTATTTAGGCTTAACTTACATTAATCCGGTATCAGCAGCATTTTTCTAGCAAATTCCATCCCTAGAAATATGTTAACTGCACATACCTTATTGCAGGATAAACTGCACGCCATTCCCCCTCTGAAGTTACCTCACTCCTCAGAATATGTGAGAACGGCAGTGGATCTTAGTTACTTCTGCTAAGATCATAGAAACCGCAGGCAGATTCTTCTTCTAATGCTGCCTGAGATAAAATAGTACACTCCGGTACCATTTAAAAATAATAAACTTTTAATTGAAGTTGAAAAACTAACTATAATACACCACTCTCCTCTTACTACCTCCATCTTTGTTGAGAGTTGCAAGAGAATGACTGGATATGGCAGTGAGGGGAGGAGCTATATAGCAGCTCTGCTGTGGGTGATCCTCTTGCAACTTCCTGTTGGGAAGGAGAATATCCCACAAGTAATGGATGATCCGTGGACTGGATACACTTAACAAGAGAAATAAATCTTATATTTAGAGTAAAATAATCAATAAATATTCATTTTCTGTCACCCATACGAAAGCACAGCATTTAAATATCTTGACATTTTTTGCCTAAAATATGAATTAAAGGGACATGAAACCCCAACATTTTCTTTTTTTGATTTAGATAGAACATACAATTTTAAACAACATTTCAATTTACTTCTGTTATCAAATTTGCTTCATTCTCTTATTATCCTTTCTTGAGGGAACAGAATTGCACTAGTGGCAGATAGCTGAACACAACTAGTTAGCCAATCACAAGAGACAAATGTCTGCAGGCACCAATCTGCAGCTAGCTCCCACTAGTGTAGGATATGTGCATATTCTTTTTCAACAAGTTATACCAAGAGAATGAAGCACATTTGAAAATAGAAGTGAATTTTAAAATGTCTAAAATTAAATACTCTATCTGAATTATGCAAGTTTAATGACTTTCCTATCCCTTTAAAAGCTATTAAAATGTATATATAAACTAATATACCAGTATCAAGGTACTCCATACCAATACTAGATGAGACCATTGAACATTAACAGGAGGTACCTATCAGCCAATGAGAATTAGCAGGAATTATCTGTCAGCCAAATAGCACAAGAAGAAAGTGCCTATTAGCCAATCAGCCTTAGTAGAAATTGACCAATGAAGAACAGATGAAAGTACACAACTGATACAGCTTAATTAGATTTAATTTAAATAGCTTCTACTTTACAATTTTTCATGCAGAAAAACAAAACAACATATTTAGATGCTGTTTGTTTTATGGATGATAAACAAATTGAGCCTACTTTTCCTTTACATTGTGGCTTTATATAACTGGATTTGACAACAAAAAAATACTTAAAAAGATATAAAAAGTGCAGAACGAAAATGCTTCAATATGTTTGAACATTTTTATTGCACTATTGCTTGTATATAACTGTGCTTAACTCATGCAAATAGATTAAACACATAAAAAGTCAGCTCCAATGAACAGTATTACTGGGAGCTAGCTAAACAGATCTGGCTAACCAATAACCAGCTAGCTTCCAGCAGTGTAAGTTATGTGCATATTCTTTTTAAATAAAGGATATCAACAAAGTAATTTTGAAAATGGAAGTGAATTTACAAGTGTCTTAAAATTACAAGCTCTATCTGATATATCTGTTATACATATAGGATATATTAGTATATATTAGAAAGCAAAGGGATACAGGAATTATACTCACCATAGCCTGGACAAAAGATGGAGTAACACCAAAAAAACAAACAAAAACATTATGGTTAATAGAATAAACTAGTGGACGAGCAGGTTTATATAACTAGTAACAAGTCACCAACAAACAGTTCTTTTGTGTCTAAGGGGCCTATTTATCAAAGCGTCAACTATGTTGAATTCGCTGGCGTCAATACGCTCACCAAACATCGTTGCCGCGAATCTGAATACGATCCCCTTATTTATCAAAACAGCTGTCAAAAACACGCGCGTCAAGTACGGTGCGAAGAGCATCGGACTGGTGTTAACTAACAGTCATCGATGTCGCGGTTATTCAGGTTTTTCTCAACTTTATTTATACCATTTCATTACTGTCCACGAACAAGCACATTTCTCTAAAGCTATATATGTGTGTGTGTTATGTCAGAAATCTTTTGCAGACATATTTACATGTCCCTAAGTTCCTTTTTTTGTTCTAAACAATGTTGTCTGTCATATCTCTGTTTATTTATACCACTATATGTATATATTGTAAATGTATTATTATTCTGAGCAGGAATAATTGTGAATATAACATGTAATCAGGGTATCATATGTATTTATTTGCAATCAATGGATATTTTAAAGGGATAGGAAAGTAAAAATTTAAGTTGCATGATTCAGATAGAGCATGTAATTTTAAAACACTTTAAAATTCACTTCTATTTTCAAATGTGCTTTGTTCTCTTGGTATCCCTTGTTGGAAAAGAATATGCACATATCCTACACTAGTGGGAGCTAGCTGCTAATTGGTGACTGCACACATTTGTCTCTTGTGATTGGCTAAATAGATGTGTTCAGCTAGCTGCCAGTAGTCCAATGCTGTTCCTTCAGCAAAGGATAACAAGAGAATGAAGCAAATTTGCTAACAGAAGTAAATTGGAAAGTTGTTTAAATTTGTATGTTCTATCCAAATCATGAAATCATATTTTGGGGTTTCCTGTCCCTTTAAGAGCAGGGCCAGTTTTCTCTCTGCACCTGTCAAACCCCTCCTGATTGCAATCTATTTTTAAAAAACACCCCTACACAGGTGTTATAAAATGGGCTGGCATATAAGATGACATTTTTAACTGAAAATGAAATTCAAGAGAAGGAAGAAATACACTGAATATAGCATGACAATAAAGAGGTGATTTTAATTTCTGCTGTATCTGAATCATGACAGTTTATAGTTAGGTGGGCTATCCCTTTGAGCTATCAGCTTAAGATTCTATTGAATCAAACATTAATTCAAATTTTAAAATCCTTGTCTAAAATATTACACTGTGTGTCCTAATGTCAGCATCAATGTTTAACTTTAATACTAATTTCACATATACATACTTTCAAAGTATAATACACAATGTAACAAATGGCACTTACAAGCTCTGATAAGTGATTAATGACACAAGTATTGAGCATTTTAATTCATCAGTGATAGTTTATAATGTATATTTGAATCAGATTGGCAGATGTCATAAATCATGTGATTATGCATATTCCAATCAAAAGTGGTGGAAAAATTCACTAGTGTGTCGGTTATTTAGGAGTTTGCTTCATAATTGGTGCGAAAAGTGTTGAGTCAAATATGACACGAAGTGGCGAGTGGGACTTGTATTACATGGCTTAAACATGGTGCAAATAGATTTTTCTAACATATAAAAAGGAAGTTTGCTATATTATGTTGTGTATTTCATTTTTATCTCTATATCTATTAGTGCAACAAGTTTGGTGCAAAACTTTGCAACAAATTTGTATAAATATTGTCCCCTTGCTTTGTAATGAGAGACAAATTTGTAGCATAATCCATAACTAGTAATGTATTTTTCATTTTTATCTCTATATCTAATAGTGCATCAAATGTGGAGCAATAATATTGTTTGATTTAGAAAGGGTATACAAATTTAATAAAGTTTCTAATTTACTTTTATTATGTAATATACTTCATTCTCTTGCAGCATCGAACATAAGCTTTCTGTGGTTTCAGACTCCCATTGACTTCTAGGGCATCCGCGACCTCAAGGGTGGCGGATTGAAAACTAGGCACGCTGAGACGGAAAAGACGCAAGCGCAAATGTAGAATTTTTGATAACTTCGTTATATATTCTTGTCTCCTGCACCCAAACTCAATGTGTTATCGTCCCCACAACCTAGACTGATGTTATAAGTCTAAATCATAGGCCAATTCAATCTCAGTGATGTTTTCCACTATGGCAACCAACCTAAATAGTTGTGGCATTGGTGAAAGATCTAAATTGTATAAAAGACTTTTCACAATAAAAATATTAAAACTGGCTGTATGTTTAATACATCTAAATAAATATTACATTAATTATTTAAATAAACTTACATGGCATTATTTCAGAGAAACAAATATCTTCATTGCATTTGGCAGATGTGATGTAGCTGAATTCACTGTGTAATAATCTAGTATTCCAATAACAGAGGCATTAGGATTCTCTGTTGACTATGGCTAGATTTACTCTTGAGGCCATGCTGCTTTTTTGCCCAGTGACATGTGCATTACATTGTATCTGGTAAACAACAGGCTATAAATATTCTGAATTTTCTGATTGGTTGCACTATGCATAGAACAAAATGTAAAACAATAAATAGTTAAAGGGACAGTAAAGTCAAAATTAAACTTTAGTGATTCAACTTTTCAATTTACTTCTATAATCAAATTTATTTTGTTCTCTTGATTACCTTTGTTTAGAGTAATCCTAGGTAGGCTGACAAGAGCTTATTAGTGTGCATGTATTTATAGTAGTCTATGGGGCCGAATTATCAAGCTCCGAATGGAGCTTGATGCCCCTGTTTCCGTGCGAGCCTTCAGGCTCGCCGGAAACAGAAGTTATGAAGCAGCGGTCCAAAGACCGCTGCTCCATATCTTGTCCACCTGCTCTGAGGCCCCGGGCATCAATCCGCCTGATCATATACGATTGTGCTGATTAATACCCCCTGCTAGCGGGGCGGCATTGCACAAGCAGTTCTGGTGAACTGCTTGTGTAATGATAAATGATGACAGCATATGCTGTCGGCATTTATCGATGTGCAGCGGACATGATACGCTACATCGTATCATGTCCGCTCGCACATTAATAAATTGGCCCCTATGGCAGCAGTGTTTGTAACTATAGATAACATTGCTATAAACAGGGTGGCAAACACTGCTTTAAGATGGCTAAAGACACGTGCTCACCTAGGATTACTCTTTAACAAAGGATACCAAGAAAACTAAGCAAAATTGATAATTTAAAGTAAATTGGCAAGTTGATTAAAAATTTGAGCTATATCCAATCTATACAAGTTTTATTTTGACTTTACTTTCCCTTTTAACATCACTTGATCAACCAAAGCAGCCCGCTCTGTATGAAGATGCCTCAATTCAGCTGACTGTACCAATATATCCATAAATCCTGTCATTTAAAGGAACATGAAACAAAACATTTTTCTTTTTCTGATTGTTCATGATTCAGAATGGGATTTTAATCAACTTTCCAATTCACTTTTTTTTTAATCCACTTTGCTTAATTCTCATGGTATCCTTTTTTTGAAGGAGCAGAGATGCACTACTGGGAGTTATCTGAAGACATCTGGTGAACCAATGAAAAGAGGCATTTTTGTGCAGCCATAAATCAGCAGCTACCTCCCAGTAATGTATTGCCGCTCATGTGCCTATCTAGATATACTTTTAAACTAAGGATACCAAGAGAATGAAGCAATTTAGATAATAGAAGCAAATTGGAAAGTTGGTTAAAGTCGCATGCTCTGTCTGAATCATGAAATGAAAATGTTGGCTTTTAAGTCCCTTTAAATCAGAGATATTAAAGTTTGAATCAGAATGCTCGTCTGTCTCCAAATTTTTTTATAGATAAAACCAGAGTTAATATGGGCAGCTCCAGGAATGAAAGCAATGAAATTTGGAAAGTATCGGAGACTCACCAAGTCGCTAACCAGCGGTATGGGCTTTCTTTTCCGAATGTCTGGCATACTATCTATGATAATGAGACCTCCAGCAGGTCTGAGAAAAGAGACACAGTTATGGGTGATGATATAGAGAGTATGCAATAGCAGAGGAGGGACAAAAAGGAAAGACGTATTGTACCTTTATAGGATGAGGGTATTCAGAGATAATCGATCATCACAAACATATACTTACCCATCCCAAAGAGACTTGGATCTATTCCCGCTCCCTCCTCCTCGTGCCTATAGAAGGAAAAGGGTGTTTTGACTTAAACAAGATATTCTTAAAGATCATTTATTATTAAACACGTCAATGGGTGGATTCTTCTTTATATTATATTTCTGCATTTTATTACTAGTTATACACACACATATATATATATATATACTGTATATTCATGTATTATTTATTTAATTAATTAAAATATTTAGGGCAATATACTGATGTAATTAAAGGAAAACAGAATTTATGTTTACCTGATAAATTACTTTCTCCAACGGTGTGTCCGGTCCACGGCGTCATCCTTACTTGTGGGATATTCTCTTCCCCAACAGGAAATGGCAAAGAGCCCAGCAAAGCTGGTCACATGATCCCTCCTAGGCTCCGCCTTCCCCAGTCATTCGACCGACGTAAAGGAGGAATATTTGCATAGGAGAAATCATATGATACCGTGGTGACTGTAGTTAAAGAAAATAAATTATCAGACCTGATTAAAAAACCAGGGCGGGCCGTGGACCGGACACACCGTTGGAGAAAGTAATTTATCAGGTAAACATAAATTCTGTTTTCTCCAACATAGGTGTGTCCGGTCCACGGCGTCATCCTTACTTGTGGGAACCAATACCAAAGCTTTAGGACACGGATGATGGGAGGGAGCAAATCAGGTCACCTAGATGGAAGGCACCACGGCTTGCAAAACCTTTCTCCCAAAAATAGCCTCAGAAGAAGCAAAAGTATCAAATTTGTAAAATTTAGTAAAAGTGTGCAGTGAAGACCAAGTCGCTGCCTTACATATCTGATCAACAGAAGCCTCGTTCTTGAAGGCCCATGTGGAAGCCACGGCCCTAGTGGAATGAGCTGTGATTCTTTCAGGAGGCTGCCGTCCGGCAGTCTCGTAAGCCAATCTGATGATGCTTTTAAGCCAAAAAGAGAGAGAGGTAGAACTTGCTTTTTGACCTCTCCTTTTACCAGAATAAACAACAAACAAGGAAGATGTTTGTCTGAAATCCTTTGTAGCATCTAAATAGAATTTTAGAGCACGAACTACATCCAAATTGTGCAACAAACGTTCCTTCTTTGAAACTGGATTCGGACACAAAGAAGGCACGACTATCTCCTGGTTAATGTTTTTGTTAGAAACAACTTTCGGAAGAAAACCAGGTTTAGTACGCAAAACCACCTTATCTGCATGGAACACCAGATAAGGAGGAGAACACTGCAGAGCAGATAACTCTGAAACTCTTCTAGCAGAAGAAATTGCAACCAAAAACAAAACTTTCCAAGATAATAACTTAATATCTACGGAATGTAAGGGTTCAAACGGAACCCCCTGAAGAACTGAAAGAACTAAATTGAGACTCCAAGGAGGAGTCAAAGGTTTGTAAACAGGCTTGATTCTAACCAGAGCCTGAACAAAAGCTTGAACATCTGGCACAGCCGCCAGCTTTTTGTGAAGTAAAACAGATAAAGCAGAAATCTGTCCCTTCAAAGAACTTGCAGATAATCCTTTCTCCAAACCTTCTTGAAGAAAGGATAGAATCTTAGGAATTTTTATCTTGTTCCATGGGAATCCTTTAGATTCACACCAACAGATATATTTTTTCCATATTTTATGGTAGATTTTTCTAGTTACAGGCTTTCTGGCCTGAACAAGAGTATCAATGACAGAATCTGAGAACCCTCGCTTTGATAAAATCAAGCGTTAAATCTCCAAGCAGTCAGTTGGAGTGAGGCCAGATTCGGATGTTCGAACGGACCTTGAACAAGAAGGTCCTGTCTCAAAGGTAGCTTCCATGGTGGAGCCGATGACATATTCACCAGGTCTGCATACCAAGTCCTGCGTGGCCACGCAGGAGCTATCAAGATCACCGATGCCCTCTCCTGATTGATCCTGGCTACCAGCCTGGGGATGAGAGGAAACGGTGGGAATACATAAGCTAGGTTGAAGGTCCAAGGTGCTACTAGTGCATCTACTAGAGTCGCCTTGGGATCCCTGGATCTGGACCCGTAGCAAGGAACCTTGAAGTTCTGACGAGAGGCCATCAGATCCATGTCTGGAATGCCCCACAATTGAGTAATTTGGGCAAAGATTTCCGGATGGAGTTCCCACTCCCCCGGATGAAATGTCTGACGACTCAGAAAATCCGCTTCCCAATTTTCCACTCCTGGGATGTGGATTGCAGACAAGTGGCAGGAGTGAGTCTCCGCCCATTGAATGATTTTGGTCACTTCTTCCATCGCCAGGGAACTCCTTGTTCCCCCTTGATGGTTGATATACGCAACAGTCGTCATGTTGTCTGATTGAAACCGTATGAATTTGGCCTTTGCTAGCTGAGGCCAAGCCTTGAGAGCATTGAATATCGCTCTCAGTTCCAGAATATTTATCGGGAGAAGAGATTCTTCCCGAGACCAAAGGCCCTGAGCTTTCAGGAGTTCCCAGACCGCGCCCCAGCCCACCAGACTGGCGTCGGTCGTGACAATGACCCACTCTGGTCTGCGGAAGCTCATCCCCTGTGACAGGTTGTCCAGGGTCAGCCACCAACGGAGTGAATCTCTGGTCCTCTGATCTACTTGTATCGTCGGAGACAAGTCTGTATAATCCCCATTCCACTGACTGAGCATGCACAGTTGTAATGGTCTCAGATGAATTCGCGCAAAAGGAACTATGTCCATTGCCGCGACCATCAAACCTATTACTTCCATGCACTGCGCTATGGAAGGAAGAGGAACAGAATGAAGTACTTGACAAGAGCTTAGAAGTTTTGATTTTCTGGCCTCTGTCAGAAAAATCCTCATTTCTAAGGAGTCTATTATTGTTCCCAAGAAGGGAACTCTTGTTGACGGAGATAGAGAACTTTTTTCTACGTTCACTTTCCACCCGTGAGATCTGAGAAAGGCCAGGACAATGTCCGTATGAGCCTTTGCTTGTGGTAGGGACGACGCTTGAATCAGTATGTCGTCCAAGTAAGGTACTACTGCAATGCCCCTTGGTCGTAGCACCGCTAGAAGGGACCCTAGTACCTTTGTGAAAATTCTTGGAGCAGTGGCTAATCCGAATGGAAGTGCCACAAACTGGTAATGCTTGTCCAGAAAGGCGAACCTTAGGAACCGATGATGTTCCTTGTGGATAGGAATATGTAGATACGCATCCTTTAAATCCACCGTGGTCATGAATTGACCTTCCTGGATGGAAGGAAGAATTGTCCGAATGGTTTCCATTTTGAACGATGGAACCTTGAGAAACTTGTTTAGGATCTTGAGATCTAAGATTGGTCTGAATGTTCCCTCTTTTTTGGGAACTATGAACAGATTGGAGTAGAATCCCATCCCTTGTTCTCCTAATGGAACAGGATGAATCACTCCCATTTTTAACAGGTCTTCTACACAATGTAAGAATGCCTGTCTTTTTATGTGGTCTGAAGACAATTGAGACCTGTGGAACCTCCCCCTTGGGGGAAGCCCCTTGAATTCCAGAAGATAACCTTGGGAGACTATTTCTAGCGCCCAAGGATCCAGAACATCTCTTGCCCAAGCCTGAGCGAAGAGAGAAAGTCTGCCCCCCACCAGATCCGGTCCCGGATCGGGGGCCAACATCTCATGCTGTCTTGGTAGCAGTGGCAGGTTTCTTGGCCTTCTTACCTTTGTTCCAGCCTTGCATTGGCCTCCAGGCTGGCTTGGCTTGAAAAGTATTACCCTCTTGCTTAGAGGATGTAGCACTTGGGGCTGGTCCGTTTCTGCGAAAGGGACGAAAATTTGGTTTATTTTTAGCCTTGAAAGACCTATCCTGAGGAAGGGCGTGGCCCTTACCCCCAGTGATATCAGAAATAATCTCTTTAAAGTCAGGGCCAAACAGCGTTTTCCCCTTGAAAGGTATGTTAAGTAATTTGTTCTTGGAAGACGCATCCGCTGACCAAGATTTTAGCCAAAGCGCTCTGCGCGCCACAATAGCAAACCCTGAATTTTTCGCCGCTAATCTAGCCAATTGCAAAGTGGCGTCTAAAGTAAAAGAGTTAGCCAATTTGAGAGCATGAATTCTGTCCATAATCTCCTCATAAGAAGAATCTTTATTGAGCGACTTTTCTAGTTCATCGAACCAGAAACACGCTGCTGTAGTGACAGGAACCATGCATGAAATTGGTTGTAGAAGGTAACCTTGCTGAACAAACATCTTTTTAAGCAAACCCTCTAATTTTTTATCCATAGGATCTTTGAAAGCACAACTATCTTCTATAGGGATAGTAGTGCGTTTGTTTAGAGTAGAAACCGCCCCCTCGACCTTGGGGACTGTCTGCCATAAGTCCTTCCTGGGGTCGACCATAGGAAATAATTTCTTAAATATAGGGGGAGGGACAAAAGGTATGCCGGGCCTTTCCCATTCTTTGTTTACAATGTCCGCCACCCGCTTGGGTATAGGAAAAGCTTCGGGGGGCCCCGGGACCTCTAGGAACTTGTCCATCTTACATAATTTCTCTGGAATGACCAAATTCTCACAATCATCCAGAGTAGATAACACCTCCTTAAGCAGAGCGCGGAGATGTTCCAATTTAAATTTGAATGTAATCACATCAGGTTCAGCTTGTTGAGAAATTTTCCCTGAATCTGAAATTTCTCCCTCAGACAAAACCTCCCTGGCCCCCTCAGACTGGTGTAGGGGCACTTCAGAACCAATATCATCAGCGTCCTCATGCTCTTCAGTATTGGCTAAAATGTTTTTGATAGAATTATCCATTACAGCCGTTAATTGTTGCATAGTAAGGAGTATTGGCGCACTAGATGTACTAGGGGCCTCCTGTGTGGGCAAGACTGGTGTAGACGAAGGAGGGGATGATGCAGTACCATGCTTACTCCCCTCACTTGAGGAATCATCTTGGGCATCATTTTCTCTAAATTTTGTGTCACATAAATCACATCTATTTAAATGAGAAGGAACCTTGGCTTCCCCACATACAGAACATAGTCTATCTGATAGTTCAGACATGTTAAACAGGCATAAACTTGATAACAAAGTACAAAAAACGTTTTAAAATAAAACCGTTACTGTCACTTTAAATTTTAAACTGAACACACTTTATTACTGAAAATGTGAAAAAGTATGAAGGAATTGTTCAAAATTCACCAAAATTTCACCACAGTGTCTTAAAGCCTTAAAAGTATTGCACAAATTTGAAATCTTTAACTCTTAAAATAACGGAACCGGAGCCGTTTTTACATTTAACCCCTATACAGTCCCTGGTATCTGCTTTGCTGAGACCCAACCAAGCCCAAAGGGGAATACGATACCAAATGACGCCTTCAGTAAGCTTTTTCTATGTATCTGAGCTCCTCACACATGCATCTGCATGTCTTGCTTCCCAAAAACAACTGCGCAATAGAGGCGCGAAAATGAGGCTCTGCCTATGATTAGAGAAGGCCCCCAGTGAAAAAGGTGTCCAATACAGTGCCTGCCGGTTATTTTACATGATTCCCAAGAATAAAATAACTCCTCAAAACTATGAAGTATTAAAAATGCTTATATATCAATCGTTTTAGCCCAGAAAAAAGTCTACCAGTCTTTAAAGCCCTTGTGAAGCCCTTTATTCTTATTTAATAAAAATGGCTTACCGGATCCCATAGGGAAAATGACAGCTTCCAGCATTACCAAGTCTTGTTAGAAATGTGTCATACCTCAAGCAGCAAAAGTGTGCTCACTGTTTCCCCCAACTGAAGTTAATTCCTCTCAACAGTCCTGTGTGGAAACAGCCATCGATTTTAGTAACGGTTGCTAAAATCATTTTCCTCTTACAAACAGAAATCTTCATCTCTTTTCTGTTTCAGAGTAAATAGTACATACCAGCACTATTTTAAAATAACAAACTCTTGATTGAAGAATAAAAACTACATTTAAACACCAAAAAACTCTAAGCCATCTCCGTGGAGATGTTGCCTGTACAACGGCAAAGAGAATGACTGGGGAAGGCGGAGCCTAGGAGGGATCATGTGACCAGCTTTGCTGGGCTCTTTGCCATTTCCTGTTGGGGAAGAGAATATCCCACAAGTAAGGATGACGCCGTGGACCGGACACACCTATGTTGGAGAAAAAAAATATTAACATACAAAAAGTAATAATACTCAGAGATTTTATACACAAGATATGCAGAGACCCACAATCACAATTCTGTCTATTCAGTCTATCTATGCAGCACATAAATACAGAAACAAACAGCTTGCACTGTGGCATATTTTATATGCACACAAACACACGTGTGTTTATAAAATATCCAAAGAACAAAAATGTTATACACATACACATTAAAGTCCAAAAGTCCAACATCACCATCTGGTTTTATCTGATCATTTATTAATAAGTAGTAAAATGCTGTTATACGTTGATACCTATTATTTCATAAAATATTATTTAACACTGATGAAATCTTTTTGTGATTATTGTAATTAATTAATTTCCTCTTCACACACCATTTGTGTATACATTTTCAAAACCGATGTGACACAATGCAGTTGATTAAAATCTTTATAATCTTTTTTTGTTTGTTTTAATATTGTAAACTTTTTTTTTGTTAGCAATCACAATCTTTCTGATTAAAAAAACAGCCCATCTTGATAACTACCTTGAGATTCGATCTCCATTTTCCCACAACGGCACACTGAACTACCGTTATTGGATGGCGATCAACAAACACCAGAATCAATGCGCCAAACAAAACAACTATGCAAATCTAAAATGGCAGATTTAAGCTCTTTTTAACTTTTAACTAAACTAACATCCCTTTCACCTCCAAAGCCAACCAGAAACATTGACAACATGACCAACATGCAACATGGCAAAGTGTGATTTATCATGGTAGAGCAGTGGTCACTAAACTACTTCTTGAACAAGCCTGAACATTTAGCACGGGTTAAGCAATACAGAAATTTCACAATGGAATACTAAAAAAACTATGGGTTTCAGCTGATACTATTGCTGCAATATTGTAACACCAGTGTTGTTTTATTCTGAAAATGTTCTATTAATAAAGAACATTAAAAAAAAAGGTTTATTGACTAACCCAAATTTTAAATTTCCATGTGAGGAGACAGCTGCATGAGAATCTAACACCACAGTGTGTAAAATTTAGAATTAAAGGGCCATAATACCCAAATGTTTAAACAATTGAAAGTGATGCAGCATAGCTGTAAAAAGCTGCCTAGAAAATATCGCATGAACATCTCTATGTAAAAAAGAAAGATATTTTACCTCAAAAGTTTCTCAGTAGCCACATCCCATTGTAAAGGATTTCTAAGCAGCAAATCAGTATGTCTGTCTCGGGACAGCTGAAGGGATGAGCCTCGTGCACTCTCATGTTATTTCCCTATTCAGTTTAGGGAAGTTTACAATGAAATCTCATGAGAGTTAAGTCAAATCTCATGAGATCACAGTAATAGAGTTCATGACCTCAGCACTGCTGATGCTGATTGGCTGCTGTTCATTTCTTCATTTTTTTATTTTTTTTTTACATGCAGCTGGGAGCAGCTGAGTATAACTTTTTACACAGAACTTACTCTGATGAGCTGAGGAGATTGTGAGGTAAAATATCTTCCTCTTTTACATAGAGATGCTCAGGTGATATTTTCCTGTCAGCTTTTTACAGTTATACTGCATCAGTTTCAAGTGATTTAGCATGAGTATTATGTCACTTTAAATATGGTGCAGGAGATATTCAGATGCTTTGCCTTTTCACAGAGCTTGTGACTTGAACAAGATCAACTGCAATTTGACCAAAGTCAAGAACAAAAGGCATAAACTTTTGTGGAAGAGGGTTTATTTTCTGAAGCAGGACAATGATCCTAAACACACATCAAATCTATGCCAGATATTTCCTCCACAAGGAGCAAACGTAAAAGCCTATTGAACGTTTCTGGGAACATTTAACAAGTGAAAAGCTGAAACAAACTGGGATATCACTTGACACTCTCTGGGATGCTCTAAAGGAGTGATGGAAGGATGTGATTTGTACAAATCTGCACAAACATGTTGCATCAATGCCAAACTGAGTTAAAATAGTTATTAAGGCAAATGTTGGTAATGCCAAATAATGAGAAGTTAAGATTTTCAGTATGCACTAAAAAGTAATTTTTTATTAGTATAAAACATGTGTTTTTGGTTAAGAAATTACTGTATATTTTGTGAAACAATTTAAGTTTTCAGAAATGCTGAAATAAAACCAGACTCTGTTAGCGGACTCAGACTTTTGGACACTACTGAATATATAATGTGTGTGAGTGTGTGTGTGAGAGGGGTGGACAGATAGACAGATGACAGATATATAAATAGATTATAGATAGATAAATAGATAGATAGATAGATAGATAGATAGTGTAAAAACAAAGAGAGACACACACACAAACACATGTTCTATCACTTTGCATTTTATATTTTTCATATTACTAACATTAAAGGGACACTGAACCCAAATTCTTTCGTGATTCAGATAGAGCATACAATTTTAAGCAACTTTCTAATTTACTCCTATTATCAAATTGTCTTCATTCTCTTGGTATCTTTATTTGAAATGCAAGAATATTTAGATGCCGGCCCATTTTTGGTGAACAACCTAGGTTGTTCTTGCCGATTGGTGGATAAATTTATCCACCAATAAAAAAAAAAGTGCTGTCCGGGGCTGAACCAAAAAAGAAGCTTAGATGCCTTCTTTTTCAAATAAAGATAGCAAGTAAACAAAGAAAAATTGATAATAGGAGTAAATTAGAAAGTTGCTTAAAATTGCATGCTCTATCTGAATCACAAATTGGGTTCAGTTCCTCTTTAAATGTAATTATCCAGAGCCCAAGTCTCCCTTCCACAGCTATAATCCCAGCTTATTTTTCATATTGTACTAAATGATGTGTCTACACACTATATCAGGATGCCTGATTATTAAAAAATAATATTTTACTATTCTACAATAACCTTTTTATACAACAAAGGTCTTTCACCAGCATTGGAGAGAGGCTAGATTGGCACACCATAAAATTAGAACATAATTCTGCCCGACAAATTAATCACTGCTAACAGCTTGCCTAGGGTCGTCAAAGTCACACACCTCTCACCTACCTGCTCTGATCATCCCTGGCTTCTGTCCACAGGACAGACTGATGTTTGGGAAGAGAATGTATACAGGGAGGGGGTGAAGAGGGGGAGCCACTCTGAATGAAAAAAAATCACATAATGACACAAAACCATAAAATTAACTAAAGAAATCAAACAAAACATGAAAACATAAAGTGCAGAAAATAAATAAAGTGATGGAAAACTGAATGAAACAAGCTCAATGCACACAAAAAGAACTAATAAGATAGATAAAAAGAAAAACATTATACTATGTGGAAGTTTTAGTCATTGTGGACAGAAAACCAGCAGTGTGTGAACCTCTCCTGATAATCTGGGGTCTGGAGATCACCTACATTAGTCTGAGATAGTCATTAACTCTCTTCATAATATTAATTCATAGGTCCTTATAGACTCTACTGTTCAAGGATGCATACAATGTAAGTTAGCCTTTTCTTACCTCAGATCCTCTCCTCTTTTTGTCATCCCCCTTATTGTGTAAGCCTAAAAGCCCAGCTGCTTTGTAGATCACCTTCATGAGAGATGATTTACAACAGTGCAACACTTGGCAAGGCACTCTATCCATTTGTCTCCCATAAATGCTACCTTTGCATATCATGCCTATGTTTATAGCGCTGCAGAATCTGTTGTAGCTCTACAAATAACTGATAATAATAATATTAATTCAGAGGGCACCCTCTACATTAGATAGAATTCCAGTCTCATCTGAACATGTTCTGATCATTTGAAGCCAGGAGATCACCCTGTATTAGAGAGAAATCCAGCCCGTTTTTCCACTTACCCTCATGATCTCCAATCAAGACGTCACTCGTCTTCTCCATCAGTCAGAACCCTCACACTCTCTACACCTGCACTTAAATGGTCAGCCCACTTTATTTAATAGTCAGCACTGTCCTATTTTTCTGCAAGGCTCTTTAAACTTTAACCAGGGTGAAGAGGTGTGAGAGAAACAGAAATGGTCTGGAAAAAATTAGGGTTAGACCACACAGAAGTGCTGAGGTATAAATAACAACTAAGGGTTTTGCAAATATTATTTGTACATTGACTCAGAACTTACCTCTTGTAACTGCAGGCGCACCTTGTTAAATGCTCTCAACCAATTAGATTTTGCTCTGGATACTCCTGGTACCTCCTCCCTAAAACTAAACACACAACATATTATAAGGGGCATACTGCAACCACAGAGAATAAGTCTCTTAAAGGGACATGGATGTGATACATTCAAATTAATGTTTTACTACTATTTAAAAAAACACAACGCAAAGTTCGCAAATGTAAACATGTTGCAAGCTGTGTTTTTGTAAAATAGATGTGCAAACTTATTTTACTTGAGTCTTTCGATTCTGCATCCACATTCAATCCACTTTTTTAATATCCACTTCTTTGCTTTCTACAGCCAATTATAGGCTGTTTCGGCAGAGCTGTTCGACCCTGTAGCCAGTATATGTGGGTTCTGATTGGTCGTGAAGAAGATTTGCTATCAGTTTGAGTGAGGGAGTTGAGTAACAGCTATTAGCTAAGATACATTTGCATTTTTATTTATATGTAAGGGAAACAATACATTAGTTCTATGTTCATTACACCCAGTTCTAAGGAAGATCCTTGTCTACACACCCAATAGAACTAATTTCCTTCTCGCTTGCCCTCCACCACTTGTGCTTTTCACCTTCCATCACATACCCCCATCTTCCACTTTCCCCCTTAGCTTACCTTTCAGAAGTTGTGGTTGTCTGATCTACTGGTGCAGGTGGCACAACCTCCTCTTCTTGTACAGCCTCTGGGGTCTTTTCCTTCTCTACTTGTACCTCCGTGGGAGTCTTCACTTTCTCCTCTTCTAAAATAAACCCTGTCTCCTCCGGTCTGTACTCAACTCTCCCTTCCTGGTCCTCTTCCTCAAGGGTCTCATCATCATATATCTCTCTCTCAGATGTCTGGCTTCTAATGTCAGGGTATGCATCATCCTCATCGCTGTATTCATCTGGTCCATACTCTCCATCCCAATGAGGGGAGTCTTTCGGATAACTGACAGAACTATGACAGGAGTGATATGAGTCTCTGTCTCTTTCCTCCTCTAGCTCTGATTCCTGAAGGCTGTCGCTTTCTGGATCAAAATCATTGCTGAGTTGCGAGGAGCCCTGGCTGAGCTCCCCTGATGAGGCATATCGGCTGCTTCCTGTAGGGCTATGAGATCCAGGAGACAGGGGAACAGCAAAATTGATACACAATACAACAATTAATCAAAGCAACATCTCTTCAGACTAATAAAAAGTTGTGGGTCTCATTATATTAATTTATCTCTCTGGAGACTCTCTAAAACATGTGTTTTCTTTTAATGTTCAGAAACTTCTAAAATAATCCTTTAGGAAGTCATGTATTACAAGTTGAAAGAAAAAAGTTTGTGCTAACCCGACACTGAGAAAATAGTAGAACTTAGAATATCGCAAACGTTTTAACGTATTCCCCCTATAGACTTCAATGGAGAGAAAAATTGTGGGGAAAAAACTTACACCCATACTCGCGTGCTAAACTAATCTCTTTTAACCAAGCGTGCTCAACGCAACATGAAATATGAAAATTTCACATTCCAATGTTCTTCACATAGAAGAATATGTTCTTTTTATTCCTAAATAAATATTTTAATATATATCTGATATATATTTAAAAATACACAGAATATATTACCCTATGTGAAAAACATTGGAGTGCGACACTTTTACACTACATACACAGTTAAACACATTATTAAATATTAATGCTGATAAAAATGCTTTTCATGTTTTCAAGTATTACTGCAAAGCATTTGTGTTTTACTGTATATAATTATCATTCAAATGTTCGTCACAGGATAATGTCCTTTTTATTATAAATACATTTCTATATATATCTGTATATACCTATACCTGCATTTTTATTCCCATAGATATATAGGTATAGATATGTATTTTACATGAACAGGTTCACATATAAATATAGAAATATATATTTAGTAATAAAAAGTAAAAAATAATTTATGTGAAGAGCATAGGAATGTAACAATGGAAATTTATGCTTACCTGATAAATTTGTTTCTTTTACGATACGATGAGTCCACAGATTTTATCCTTACTTATGGGATATCGCCTCCTGGTCAGCAGGAGGAGGCAAAGAGCACCACAGCAGAGCTGTATATATAGTTCCTCCCTTCCCTCCCACTCCAGTCATTTGACCAAAGTTAGGAAGAGAAAGGAAAAGCCAAGGTGCAGAGGTGACTGAAGTTTAACAAAAAATAAAGACCTGTCTCATAAAAACAGGGTGGGCCGTGGACTCATCATATCGTAAAAGAAACAAATTTATCAGGTAAGCATAAATTTCCATTTTCTTTTACAAGATACGATGAGTCCACGGATTTCATCCTTACTTATGGGATACAATACCAAAGCTATAGGACACGGATGAAAGGGAGGGACAAGACAGGGAACCTAAACGGAAGGCACCACTGCTTGAAGAACTTTTCTCCCAAAAACAGCCTCAGATGAGGCAAAGGTATCAAATTTGTAAAACTTTGAAAAAGTGTGAAGAGAAGACCAAGTTGCAGCCTCTGTTCAACAGAAGTATCATTTTTGAATGCCCATGAGGAAGCCACAGCCCTAGTGGAATGAGCTGTAATACGTTCAGGAGGCTGCTGTCCAGCAGTCTCATATGCAAAACGGATGATACTCTTCAGCCAAAAAGAAAGAGAGGTAGCCGCAGCTTTCTGACCCCTATGTTTTCCAGAAAAAAACAACAAATAATGAAGATGATTGACGAAAATCCTTAGTCGCCTGTAAGTAGAATTTCAAGGCACGGACCACGTCCAAATTATGTAATAGATGCTCCTTCTTAGAAGAAGGATTAGGACACAATGAAGGAACAACAATTTCCTGATTAAGATTTTTGTTAGAAACAACCTTAGGAAGAAAACCAGGTTTGGAACGCAACACTATCTTATCGGAATGAAAAATAAGATAAGGAGAATCACATTGTAATGCCGAAATCTCAGAAACTCTGCGAGCAGAAGAAATAGCAACCAAAAATAAAACTTTCCAAGATAATAACTTAATATCTATGGAATGCATAGGTTCAAACCGAACCCCTTGAAGAACAGTAAGAACTAAATTCAAACTCCAAGGAGGAGCAATTGGTCTAAACACAGGCCTGATTCTAGTCAGAGCCTGACAAAAAGATTGTACATCCGGAACATCTGCCAGACGTTTGTGTAGCAAAATAGACAAAGCAGAAATCTGTCCCTTTAAGGAACTTGCTGACAACCCTTTTCTCCAATCCTTCTTGGAGAAAAGACAAAATCCTGGGAATCCTAACCCTACTCCACGAGTAGCCCTTGGATTCACACCAATAAAGATATTTACGCCATATCTTATGGTAAATCATTCTAGTAACAGGCTTCTGTGCCTGAATCAAAATATCTATGACCGAATCAGAGAACCCACGCTTAGATAAAATTAAGCGTTCCATCTCCAAGCAGTTAGCTGCAGAGAAACTAGATTTGGATGATGGAAGGGCCCCTGAATGAGGTCTTTCCTCAATGGAAGCGTCCACGGTGGCCTAGATGACATGTCCACCAGATCAACATACCAAGTCCTGCGAGGCCACGCAGGAGCGATGAGGATCACCAAAGCCTTCTCTTGTTTGACTCGAGCAATCACCCGGGGAAGGAGAGCAAATGGCGAGAACACTTAAGCTAGGCTGAACGACCAAGGCACTGCCAAGGCATCTATCAGTTCGGCCTGGGGATCCGTGGACCTGGATCCGTATCTCGGAAGCTTGGCATTCTGACGAGATGCCATAAGATCCAACTCCGGCCTGCCACACTTGAGAATCAGGTTGGCAAATACCTCCGGATGGAGTTCCCATTCCCCCAGATGAAAGGTCTGCCTGCTCAGAAAATCTGCTTCCCACTCCTTGGATGTAGATTGCCGACAGATAACAAGAGTGAGCTTCCGCCCACTGAATTATCTTGGCTACTTCTGTCATCGCTAAGGAACTCCTTGTTCCTCCCTGATGATTGATGTAGGCTACAGTCGTGATGTTGTCCGACTGTAATCTGATGAATTTGGCCGAAGCCAATTGAGGCCAAGCTTGAAGCGCATTGAATATTGCTCTCAACTCTAGGATATTGATGGGAAGTAGAGACTCCGATCGAGTCCACACACCCTGAGCCCTCAGGGAGTTCCAGACTGCTCCCCATCCTATCAGGCTGGCGTCTGTTGTCACTATCACCCACGAGGGTCTGCGGAAGCATGTCCCTTGGGACAGATGATCCGGCGACAATCACCATAGAAGAGAGTCCCTTATCTCCTGATCCAGAACTATTTGAGGAGACAAATCTGCATAATCTCCATTCCATTGTCTGAGCATGCTCAGTTGTAGAGGTCTGAGATGAAAACAAGCAAACGGAATGATGTCCATTGCCGCTACCATCAATCCAATGGCCTCCATGCACTGAGCCACTGACGGCAGAGGATTGGATTGAAGGGATCGGCAGGTATTCAGAATCTTTAACTTTCTGACGTCCCTCAAAAAGATCTTCATGGACAGGAAGTCGATTAGAGTTCCCAAGAAAGGAACCCTTGTTTGTGGAAGTAGCGAACTCTTTTCCAGATTTAGCTTCCACCCATGAGTTCTCAGAAAGGACAGAACAATGTTGGTATGAGACTTTGCCAGTTGATAAGATGACTCCTGGATCAGAATATCGTCCAGATAAGGCGCCACTGCAATGTCCCACGGTCTTAGAACCACCAGCAGAGACCTCAGAACCTTTGTGAAAATCCTGGGAGCTGTGGCCAGACCGAAAGGAAGGGCTACGAACTGAAAATGTTTGTTCAGAAAGGCAAACCTTAGGAACTTGTGATGATCTCTGTGGATAGGAACATGAAGATATGCATCATTTGGTAGTCATAAATTGACACTCCTGGATCAATGGAAGAATGGTACGAATAGTTTCCATCTTGAAGGATGGAACTCTGAGAAACTTGTTTAGACTCTTGAGGTCTAAAATAGGTCAGAAAGTTCCCTCTTTTTTGGGAACTACAAGGAGATTTGAATAAAACCCTTGTCCCTGTTCCTGTATTGGAACGGGACATATTACTCCCATGGAGGAGAGATCTCTTACACAGCGTAAGAACAGCGTAAGAACGCCTCTCGTTTTATCTGGTTTACAGATAATCGTGAAAGAAGAAACCTTCCTCTGGGGAAGGAATTTTTGAACTCCAACTGATATCCCTGAGACACAATTTCTAATGTCCAGGGATCCTGAACGTCTCTTATCCAAGCCTAGACAAAATGAGAAAGTCTGCCCCCTACTAGATCCGGTCCCGGATCGGGGGCCGACCCTTCATGCTGTCTTGGGAACAGCAGCTGGCTTCTTGGATTGTTTACCCTTGTTCCAAGACTGGTTGGGTCTCCAGGTGGATTTGACTTGTGAATATCTCCCTTCCTGTTTAGCGGAAGAGGAAGAGGGGACTCCCTTGAAATTTCGAAAGGAATGAAAATTACTCTGTTGCCCCCTTTGTTTGAACGTTTTATCTTGAGGGAGGAGGTGCCACTTACCTCCCGTGATGTCAGAAATAATCTCCTTCAAGTCAGGCCCAAACAGGGTCTTTCCCTTGTAAGGAATAGCCAAAAGCTTAGATTTAGATGACACATCCGCAGACCAAGATTTTAACCATAAGGCTCTGCGTGCTAAGATGGAAAATCCTGAACTCTTAGCTGCCAATTTGGATATCTGAAAGGAAGCATCAGTAATAAAAGAATTAGCTAACTTAAGAGCTTTAATTCTATCCTGTATTTCTTCCAAAGAAGTCTCAGTTTTAAGAGACTCTTCTAAGGCATCAAACCAAAAGGCAGCCGCAGTTGTGACTGTAACAATGCAGGCCGCAGGTTGCAAGAGAAACCCCTGATGAACATAGATCTTTTTGAGGAGACCCTCCAACTTCTTATCCATAGGGTCTTTGAAGGCACAACTATCCTCAATAGGAATAGTAGTTCGTTTAACCAAGGTGGAAACAGCTCCCTCCACCTTAGGGATCGTCTGCCAAGAATCCCGAATAGCGTCAGCTATAGGGTACATTTTCTTGAAAACAGGAGAAGGGGAGAATGGTATACCCGGTCTCTCCCATTCCTTAGCAATAATTTCCGAAGTTCTCTTAGGAACCGGGAAAACGTCAGAATAAGAAGGGACCTCTAAATATCTGTTCATCTTAATCAATTTCTCTGGAGGGACCACAATTGAATCACAGTCGTCCAGAGTCACCAAAACAGGCGTAGGTGTTCAAGCTTAAACCTGAAAGACATCATGTCCGAATCTGGCGGGGGTTTACACTTCCTGAGTCAGAAAGTTCCCCCTCCGACAGAGCCTCCCTACCCCCCAATTCAGAGCCCTGGGAGGGAACATCGGAAATCGCCATCAAAGCTTCAGAAGTCGCATGGACCACATGGGCCTCCTTCCTACTGCGTTTGCCTTGCAGTACTGGCAAAGCAGATAACGCCTCTGAAAGAGAAGATGACATAACTGCAGCAATATCCTGCAGAGTGAACGCAGCAGACGCACTGGAAGAACAAGGCGTCATCTGAGCGAGTGGTAATGGCTGTGACGCTTGGGGAGAAAGTTGCGGCATACTCTGAACCTCCTCAGCAGAATCCTGAGAAGCATCCGCTTTAGACAAACTTTTGTTAAAGAAAATTTGTTCTCTAAACTGTAAAGTCCTCTCAGTACAGGAGGGACAAAAAGTAACAGGGAGCTCCACATTGGCATTCAAACATAATGAACATGTGATGCTCTGAAGATCCATAATCCTAACAATAATAATTGTGGAAATGATAATATACTTTGAAAATATTAAAAAAACAGCTTGATGTGACTGTGATAATTTACTGAAAAAAACAGTGGGACTGATCCAAAAGCGTTCTTTTTTTTTTTTTAACACACCTCTTATGTATGTTATATATCAGACACCTCTTATTTACGTCATATATCAGAGCAGAGTAACCCAAATCGTTTTGCAAGAACCCTTTATAGTATGTTATGTTGCTCAAAACAGAGTTACCCTTATTAATGTCTAATGAAAAAAACAAAATTAAGCACCAGTGCACCTCGCCACAGCTCCGCTGCGGCGCCTACCTGCCCCTGACACACTCACACAGACTGCAAACTCCCGGACGCTTAAGACAGCTTGCTCTAATCACAACCATGCGGTCTCAGCAAGCATCCTGGAACAACGTCCTCTGCAGCTCAGTTGGAATAAAGTGCGTGGCTTCTAGACGCATCCGGTCTGAAGCGCGCGAAAGATAACCCCGCCCCTCGTGGGCGGCAACAGAGAAAGGACCTCTGGCAATGGCCGGGAAAAAAAACAAGCGACCGCCTAGATTCTTTTCTGAATCTAAAAAAAAAAATGCTTGCTCAGTACTGCTCACAGCAGCTAAAACACATGGCCCCACTGATTCCAAAGCGGTCTGGAACACAGTAAACACACCAGTAAAATACTGACACAGTCATTATGAAGTCTCTTAGTTCTGGAATCAATCCCCAGCGTCAAACAGCCTCTAAATAAAAATAACGTCACCATAGGAGCCTAAGTTCTCTTAAATAGCCCCACTATGTGACTCTTGTAGCCAGTACTGAAAAACAGTACCGATGAGCTTGCATATAGGATTAAGCCCCATACAATAGGCACCAACTACAGCCTTTTTCTGAGTTAAAAGGATCCCAGAAAATAACAGCTGCACATACCTGAAAGCTGATGGACAGCATGATCCGTTCCACATTCAAGAGGTCCTGCAGTTCCCTCCTGTAGAGCTGTGGAGACATACAGGGTTTTAGTTAAAACAAGCTAAGACCATCATCTGAAGGGCAGCACACATCATGGGAGGCACAGTGAGAAAGTAATCCCTCCAGTTCCCAGTACTTTGAAGCCACCAGATGCTTCTCTTTTTTACTGTAGAGACTGATCTGGTCTAGGCTACACCCTAGAACAAAGTAGCACACATAGGCACTACAATAAAAATAATAAACTCTTGATTGAAGAATCTAAACTAACACCTCACTTTACCTCTTCCTATCACTAACACAGGCAAAGAGAATGACTGGGGTGGGAGGGAAGGGAAGAGCTATATATACAGCTCTGCTGTGGTGCTCTTTGCCTCCTCCTGCTGACCAGGAGGCGATATCCCATAAGGATGAAATCCGTGGACTCATCGTATCTTGTAAAAGAAATGTGTGTTTTGCGATTTAGACCTTAATGCATACGGCTAGATTACGAGTTTTGCGTTATGAGCGGCTCGGTGCTAACTTGCAAGTTATTTCCACTGCTCACCTCCCTATAGCGCTGCTATTACAGGTTTGCATAAACCCGGCGTTAGCAGGCAATATTGCAGCGTTGAGCAAAATTGAGCTCCATACCGCACTCAAATACCAGCGCTGCTTTGAGCTGGTTTTACGTGCCTGTGCACAATTTCCCCATAGACATCAATGGGGAGAGCAGGCTAAAAAAAAGCCTAACAACTGCAATAAAGGAGCGTAAAGCTCCGTAACGCAGCCCCATTGATTCCTATGGCGAAACAAAAGTTATGTTTAAACCTAACACCCTAACATAAACCCCGAGTCTAAACACCCCAATCTGCTGCTCCAAAATCGCCGCCACCTACATTACACTTATTAACCCCAAAGGCCCCCCAACATCGCCGCCACCTACATTACACTTATTAACCCCTAATCTGCCGCCCCCAACATCGCTGACACCTACCTACACTTATTAACCCCTAATCTGCCGCCCCCAATATCGCCGCCACCTACCTACAATTATTAACCCCTAATCTTCCGCCCCTAACATCGCCGCCACCTACATTACACTTATTAACCCCTAATCTGCTGCCCCCAACGTCGCCGCCACTATACTAAAGTTATTAACCCCTAAACCTAACCCTAAGTCTAACCCTAACCCTAACACCCACTAACTTTAATATAATTAAAATAAATCTAAATAAAAATTACTATCATTAACTAAATAATACCTATTTAAAACTAAATACTTACCTGTAAAATAAACCCTAAGATAGCTACAATATAACTAATAGTTATATTGTAGCTATCTTAGGTTTTATTTTTATTTCACAGGCAAGTTTGTATTTATTTTAACTAGGTAGACTATTTAGTAAATATTTATTAACTATTTAAGAGCTATCTAGTTAAAATACAAATGTACCTGTAAAATAAAACCTAACCTGAGTTACACTAACACCTAACCTTACACTAATTAAATAAATTACATTAATTAAATACAATTAACTAAATTACAAAAAAAAAAGACGCCATCTTGGATGACGTCATTTAAAGGAGAATTCATTCTTGAAGAGCCATGGAAAGAAGAGGATGCTCCACGCCGGATGTATTGAAGATGGAGCCGCTCCGCGTCGGAAGGATGAATATAGAAGATGCCGTCTGGATGAAGACTTCTGCCCGTCTGGAGGACCGCTTCTTGCCGATTGGATGAAGACTTCTCCCGGCTTCGTTGAGGACTTCTTGCCGCTTGGATGAAGACTTCTCTCGGCTTCGTTGAGGATGGATGTCCGGTCTTCAAAAACTGTAAGTGGATCTTTGGGGGTTAGTGTTAGTTTTTTTTTAAGGGTTTATTGGGTAGGTTTTATTTATAGCTTAGGGTTTGAGCAGAAAAAGAACTAAATGCCCTTTTAAGGTCAATGCCCATCCAAATGCCCTTTTCAGGGCAATGGGGAGGTTAGGTTTTTTTAGATAGGATTTTATTTGGGGGGGTTTGGTTGTGTGGGTGGTGGGTTTTACTGTTGGGAGGTTGTTTGTATTTTTTTTTACAAGTAAAAGAGCTGATTTCTTTGGGGCAATGCCCCGCAAAAGGCCCTTTTAAGGGCCATTGGCAGTTTATTGTAGGCGAGGGGGTTTTCTATTTTGGGGGGGGGGGCTTTTTTATTAGCTGTGAAATAAAAATGTAACATAAGCTAGATACAATGTAACTATTAGTTATATTGTAGCTAGCTTATGTTTTATTTTACAGGTAAGTATTTAGTTTTAAATAGGAATTATTTAGTTAATGAAATACATTTTTATTTAGATTTATTTTAATTATATTAAAGTTAGTGAGTGTTAGGGTTAGACTTAGGGTTAGGTTTGGGGTTAATAACTTTAGTATAGTGGCGGCTATGTTAGGGACAGCAGATTAGGGGTTAATAACAGTAATGTAGGTTGCGGCGATGTTAGGGACAGCAGATTAGGGGTTAATAATATTTAACTAGTGTTTACGATGCGGGAGTGCAGCGGTTTAGGGGTTAATATGTTTATTATAGTGGCAGCGATGTCCAGAGCGGCAGATTAGGTGTTAATAATTTTTATTTTAGTGTTTGGGATGCGGGAGGGCTTCGGTTTAGGGGTTAATAGGTAGTTTATGGGTGTTAGTGTACTTTTTAGCACTTTAGTTATGAGTTTTATGTTATGGCTTTGTAACATAAAAGCCATAACTACTGACTTTCAGTTTATCGTACGGATCTTGACAGGCAAACTCGTAATACCGGCGCTATGGAAGTCCCATTGAAAAATGACTTTTTGAAAGCTGCGGTAGTAACGTTGCGTTACAGCCAAAAAAGTGTGCGGTACCGATATACCTGCAAGACTCGTAATACCAGCGGTAGTGAAAAAGAGCCATAACGCTGCTTTTTCACTCATACCACAAAACTCGTAATCTAGCCGATAGTATTTTTAAGGTGTGTTATTGAAATATTACATATAAAATATTAAATTAAATTAATAAAAAGTATTAAACATACTGTAAAATATATAGATATATTCTATTGATTAATTAGAATATTTTACAGCATGTATAATAATTTTAAATAAAAACATTTTTTAAAAAATATTTTAAATGTAATATTTCAATAACACGCCTTAAGATTAGTAAGTTTTCATGTGCGCTAACCCAACTACGTTAAGATCTAAAGCTGATGCGCAAAATGCATATTTTAAATCGCTACTTTCTTCACATAGAAAATAATTTTTTTATTATTATTAAATATATATTTTTTTATATATATATATATATATATATATATATATATATATATATATATATAGCAAAGTAGAAAACAGCACTCTCATCACCAGGTCTGATGAAGGGGAGCATTCCCCGAAACGTTACCAATTAAACTATTTGTTTAAAACTTAAGTCCAGAGAGTTCTGTTTTCTACTTTGCTACATTTCACTTACTCTAGCACCCTGGCCCTTGGAGAACTGTTTGTGAGAGTGCAACTGACTCTTTTTGCCTATATATATATATATATATATATATATATATATATATATATATATATATATATATATATATATATATATATATATATATATATATATATATATATATATATATATATCTCTGATACTGTTCATGTCAAATACATATTTACATCTATATATCTATAGGAATATATATGCAGGTAATGGTATATACAGATAAATATAGAAATATTTATTTAAATTGATGGTAAATCCTAGCGTTTGTGAAACGCTAGGATTTACCATCGTAACAAATAAAGGGGACATTCATTCATGAAGTATAAAATACTTAATTCTGAAAGCCCCTTTATTTGTTAGCAGCGTTCGCTGTGCTGGGCTGCTAAAGGCAGCCTACGGCAGAACGCTATTTGGCTGAGAGGTGACGTTTCCACGTCTTAGCCAATAGCCATTGCGGCAAATCCAGCTTGGCGCTAGGTTTTGTGCTGATTTATTCGTGTAACAGTGAAACACGCAAACATCTGTGCAAAGCAGGATATTTGAGTGTTGCACTTTTACACAAATATACATCCAACAATGAAAACAGCTGAATGCCGCTGCTTGCGGCCATATTCAGTTTTTTTTTAGTAAAAAGAATGCAGAATATGAATATTTGCCCAGCCATGCCTACAAACTATTCCAAGGCAGGTTACCTTTAATTTAAATACTCACTTACCTTTCATAGGTTGTAAACTCAGAAATGCATACATCTTAACACACACTTGTAGTAAACACATTAGTAGTATTATTTCAGCAGGATGTACATAAATAATAGTAGTTTCATCCTTTACCTAGCTTTGATGTACAGGAAACAATATATCTGGTCTGTAAAATATACTGGCAGATGAAATGCTTATAAATCTAATTTAAAACAAATAAGTAAACATACAGTAAGACGCATACATGATTTGTAACTGCAAGTACAGAAGTATAGCTAAATTTTGACTGGCGTTTCATGTATGCATTTTGCGCTCTCCTTGCAAGCCTAATACTATATACTGGTTTCTCCAACCTATTACAGAAAGTGGACCCACCCAGCCAGCAGATTATTCTCATGCACTATACACCAGCTTTTAAAACTAGTAAACGGGACACAGACCAGAGGATATGCTTTCTGATTTACATTAAAAATGGTACAAAATCATAGGTCCACCAAATTTTATTTTGTGATTAAGACAGAGCAGATCATTTAAAAAAAAGTTTCCAATTTACTTTTATTATCAAATTTGCTTAGTTGCCATGATATTGTGTGCTGAAGAGATACCTAGGTAGGCATCAGTAGCATTACATGGCAGGAAATAAAGCTGCCATCTAGTGCTCTTGCAAAACTGCTGCCTTATAGCTCCTAAACATAAGCCCCTGCTTGTCAGCAAAGGATACCAAGAGAATGAAGACAAAATGATAATAGAAGTAAATTAGAACGTTGTTTAAAATTGCATGTTCTATCTGAATCACAAAAGAAAGTTTTTGTGTTTCCTATCCCATTAAACTAATGTACACGTGTTCTGTCTGACAGGCTATTACTAAATAGTGCATTTTGTATATATTTGTATCTCAGTCAAAGATTGTACCCTTCCTACTATGTGACCCTTTATGACTATCACATTATTTTGCAGCTTTACAATAAAGGATTCACCTGTCATTCACAAAACAAATAAGCCATCTGTAACAGTACTAGAAGCAGTGACTAGAGCCCCCCCTCTGTGTGGATCACACATTGACCCCCAGCTTTAGAAAAGATCCATCCCCCTTAAAGCGCGCATGCAGACAGATTTACATAGGCACACACCAGGGCAGGCCCATACTGGTGTATCCCTCCTTCTAGCGGTGTGAAGAAAGGCAGATGGTGCCTGGCACTGAATCTTACTGTTCCTCGGAATGGTAGGTGCTAGCTTAAAGGGATATTATGCATAATTTGCACATATATTTGCAAAGTTATTGGATCTCCTTTTTATCTATAATTCAAATTAATTTACTTGGAAAGCTGCATGTTTTTATAGTGTTGCATGTTGTTACATGTCTGCCAAAGTAATTAAACACTCTGGATATTACTATGTGTTTAACTTGTTCAAAACGCAGTCTCTGTTGTACTTTTGGAGCACTCACATTCCCCTCAAGATGGGGATACAGCTAGTGATTGTAGCATATACATGTATGCCTTTTCCTCATTTGCTCACCAGATATATACTCATTTGAAGTGGCACAGCTCCAAAACTTTGATTTTGATATATATATATATATATATATATATATATATCTATACTATAATTGCGTTTGTAATGTCCATCACCGTAGGCATTTGCGCACGCATCCTCAATGGAATGTTGGCAGCGGAAATGGCAGGGTGGTGAAAGAATCCACCGAAGGTTCACCACTCTGCCATTTTCTCAATCCACCGGGATGCAGCGAAGGCAAACTGAGCATTACAAAAGCAACACCTAATCGCCCATATTAAAGTATTTAAAAAAAAAAAAAAAACTAACCGCATGCACGAAATATAACAAAAAAATTCTACACAAAGTATTAACTTTTAAACCGCAAAACCCCCACATCGCAATAAACCTATTTACCCTATTAACCCCTAAACCCCTAAATCGCAATAAACCTATTTACCCTATTAACCCCTAAACCCCTACATCGCAATAAAAATATTTACCCTATTAACCCCTAAATCGCAATAAACCTATTTACCTATTAACCCCTAACCCCCTACATCGCAATAAACCTATTTACCCTATTAACCCCTAAACCCCTACATCGCAATAAACCTATTAACCCCTAAACTGCAAAACTCCTACATCGCAATAAACCTATTTATCCTATTAACCCCTAAATCGCAATAAACCTATTTACCCTATTAACCCCTAAACCGCAAAACCCCACATTGCAATAAACCTATTTACCCCTAAACCGCAAAACCCATACATCGCAATAAAACTATTTAACTTATTAACCCTTTAAACTGCCAAAACCCACAACGCAAATAACTATTTAAATAACTAAGTACAGTACACTAAACTAACACCCCCTAACCTAACACCCCCCTAACCTAAGACCCCATTAAATAAACCCAAATTACCTAAACTAATACATTCTAAAGTTACAAAAAATAAAAAAAAATAAGTTTACAAAAAATAAAAAAAGCTAACATTACAGAAAATAAAAAATCAAATTACCAAATTTAACAAAATTAAACCTAATCCCTATGAAAATAAAAAAGACCCCCCAAAATAAAAACACCCCCTACTCTAATAATAAACTACCAGTAGCCCTTAAAAAAGCTTTTTGCAGGGCATTGCCCCAAGATAATCAGCTCTTTTACAAAAAATATACAAAATATACAAAGTCCCACCTAACCCCCCACCCACCAAACCCCCCAAAATAAAATAACCTAACACTAAAAAACCTAAACTACCCATTGCCCTAAAAAGGGCATTTGTTTGGGCATTGCCCTTAAAAGGGCATTTAGCTCTTTTTCTGCCCATCCCTAATCAAAATAAAACAAATTCCCCCCAAAACCCCTTAAAAAACCCTAAGTCTAAACCCCAGGTTGGTACTCACGGTTCCTGAAGTTCGGCGGAGAAGGTCCTGTTCCAGGCGGTGAAGTCTTCTTCCAGGAATAGCCTGCGTGGAGCAGAGCGGAGCTGAAGACCGCGGAGCTGAAGACCGGCAACTCTGGAACTGAAGACCGGCGACCGCAGAGCCATGGAGCGTGGAGGATCCTCTTCGTACGATCTCCGCCGTACACTGAATAGTGAATTCAAGGTACGTGATTAAAGATGGGGTCCCTTGAATTCCTATTGGCTGATTTGATTTTTCCAATTCAAATCAGCCAATAGGATGAAAGCTACTCAAATCCTATTGGCTGTTTAAATTAGCCAATAGGATGAGAGCAAGTGAAATTTTATTGGCTATTCAAATCAGCCAGTAGAATTTCACTTGCTCTCATGCTACTGGCTAATTTAAATAGCCAATAGGATTTGAGTAGCTTTCATCCTATTGGCTGATTTGAAATGGAAGAATCAAATCAGCCAATAGGAATTCAAGGGATGCCATCTTTAATCGCGTACCTTGAATTCACTATTCAGTGTACGGCGGAGACTGTACGAAGAGGATCCTCCACGCTCCATGGCTCGGCGGTCGCCGGTCTTCAGTTCCAGGGTCGCCGGTCTTCAGCTCCGCAGTCTTCAGTCTACAGCACCGCTCAGTGCAGGATGTTCCTGGAAGAAGAAGAGGTTGCGCTTGGAAGAAGACTTCACCGCCTAGAACAGGACCTTCTCCGCCGAACTTCAGGAACCGTGAGTACCAACCTGGGGTTTAGACTTAGGATTTTTTAAGGGTTTTTTGGGGGGGATTTGTTTTATTTAGATTAGGGATGGGCAGAAAAAGAGCTAAATGCCCTTTTAAGGGCGATGCCCAAACAAATGCCCTTTTCAGGGCAATAGGTAGTTTAGGTTTTTTAGTGTTAGGATATTTTATTTGGGGGGGTTGGTGGGGGGGGGTTTACTGTTAGGGGGGCTTTGTGTATTTTCTTGAAAAAGAGGTGATTATCTTGGGGCAATGCCCTGCAATAAGCCCTTTTAAGGGCCACTGGTAGTTTATTCTTAGAGTAGGGGGTGTTTTTATTTTGGGGGGGGGTATTTTCATAGGGATTAGGTTTAATTCTGATACATTTGGTAATTTGATTTTTTTATTTTCTGTAATGTTAGCTTTTTTCTTATTTTTTGTAAAAAAAAATTTTTTGTAACTTTAGAATGTATTAGTTTAGATAATATGGGTTTATTTAATGGGGTGTAAGGTTAGGGGTTGTTAGGTTAGGGGGTGTTAGGTTAGTGCACTGTACTTAGTTATTTAAATAGTTATTTGCGTTGTGGGTTTTGGCGGTTTAAAGGGTTAATAAGTTAAATAGGTTTATTGCGATGTAGGGGTTTTGCGGTTTAGGGGTTAATAGGGTAAATAGGTTTATTGCGATGTAGGGGTTTTGCGGTTTAGGGGTTAATGGGGTAAATAGGTTTATTGCAATGTAGGGGTTTTGCGGTTTAAAGGTTATGTATATAAAGAAATATACTTAAAGTAGATATACTTTGTATTTATAGTAGTAGAAACTTTGTATTTATTTAGGACAGTAGTTTGTCTAATTAGAGTGTGGCTATATCTGTAGTTTATTATATAGAAAAATATTTTTGATATATTTTAAACAGTAGTCCATTAAAATTATAGTATTGCTACACTTGTAGCTTAAATATTTATATAAAAGAAGAATTACAAAATAGGTTGTTTCTACATCTGTAGCTTAAAAAATAATTAGACTGCCCTCTGGGCAGGCTTATCGACTAGTGTGTATATATATATATATAAACCGTTTGAAGAGATTAAACATATAGTAAAAAAAGGAATTTGGTTTGAAATACAATGCTCTAACGAAATGGAAACTTCAGTAGACTGCCCCTTTAACATTTTATAAAGTATATATATAATATTATTATTGCATGCTCATAAGCATAAATAATTATTTATACAGCATAAATTAGAAACTAATGCTGCTCTAACAGCAACTTTATTTCTATATTTAATCTTTATTTTCATTTTTTACTTGAAATTTATAAATACCTGCCATGGACTAGATACATTACATTGAGGTGGTAAAGTTTGGAAACTGGTGGTAACATAAAAATTCTCCATAGACTTTAATTGAGATAAATGTTTTTACCACTAGTTTCCAAACTTTACAACCTGAATGGAAACTAGGCCCATGTCGGTAAAACACCAGTTGCGTGGCAACCCTAATGCATGATATTCCTTTGTGTTAATAATGTCTTTAGGGTATTCAATTCCCCTTTGTTACCTTGTGTCACAGGAACGCTGGCTAATGTTTTAAGTTTTATCAGTGCAAAAAAAAAAATTGTAACCTAGGTTTTAAAAGTGCTGCAAATTGGCTAAACCAGCTGTTTGATTTGCAGCATTCTTGGGTTACAGAATTTGCTTTTTGGCTTCTCCAGAGAGAGTGGGACAAGTACAGTTCTTGCACAAAAACAAAAACTGTCTTATGCCATTTAAAGACAAAATATCTATCTTCTGGAACATGTACAGTATGTTATTATTGCTTACCTAGGTGCAGCTATATGCCAACATTTTTTTTCCATTTCTATTAGTTCAATGGATGTAAATGCTCAATGAAGGTACTGAAAAATGTGTCTTTTTCTTTTTCAGCTTTTAAGAGGTTTGTTTCTACCTGACCTATTCAGCTATGGAAGTTGCTTTTCTTTACCAACAAGGACTTCATAATTTATACAGAAATATGAATTATGCACAAATATCCATTTTATATGAGTTTATACTTGCACAATCTTTCTTCCCAAAAGAAATATAACTAAATTAATGACTTGTTTGTATATGCCTTAGAGACTGTGAACTTTACATATTCTTTTAGAATATTTGCTGGTTGGCAAAATAATTT
This sequence comes from Bombina bombina, assembly GCF_027579735.1. NCBI lineage: Eukaryota > Metazoa > Chordata > Amphibia > Anura > Bombinatoridae > Bombina > Bombina bombina. Next base: position 827,596,261 of record NC_069500.1, read on the forward strand.
TATCTAGCTTAGCATGTTCATTAATGGTTGCACAAATTCAATTGTCTCTAGCTAATATATTTTTGTGGGGCGGGATGAATGTCTGTATGTATAAATTATCAAATGAGGCCATGTTACTAAATTCCAGGACACTGTTGCTCAATAAGATTTCCTGAGTAATCCATCGCCCAAAGTATTGGCCTGCCCTTGTGTGTGCATAGGACGAGCACGGCACTTTGCAGCACTCACACTGCGACACTACGGGACTGACCCACCTATCGGACAGGTCTAGTGATTGCCGGCTCTCCAGAGAGTGCTGCCGACTGGTGAGACGGCTCGAACCGGAGACAGACTCCACGTCACTGCGCCCATTAGTGGCAGAGTCTGCGCTATCGTAACTCCTGCCATCCAGGGGAAAAAGGAGAGGGGTCAGAGGGGCTCCCCTAAATCCTACCCTCCATCACTGCATATAAATCATTTTTAAAACATTACTTTGTGGTTTATATAAGAATATAGAGTTTGTATCATTATAGAATGCAGTATTAAAAATCAATTAGCTACTTAACAGAATCATAGAGATCAGTCTAGCTATCCGTACCTGATTGGCGGGTGGTCAGACATCTCATAGCTATGTACAGAATCAGTATAGGATCCACGGGAGCTGTACTGTGAGCGCACAGGGTACTGATGCACAGATGCGTTTGGCTGGGCTGTGGAGTGGAATGGGGGTGGGATACTGTTGCTGGTTTCACTAGGGTAATCGCTGTCGTGATCATCCATGGCACTGTCAGGGTCCTCATTATCTGGAAGGTAAGACAGGGTGTCTAAGGATATAATGGCTTATATAATGGTGAAAGACAAACACATATTGACATAGACAGAAAGAGGTGACGCGCAAAGAGATAGCTATGCAGAATAGTGACATAGAAAGCAATACACCTACGCACACATATTTATATATAAATCTCTCTCTCTCTCTAGAGACAGATAGTTTTGGAATCGATAGATAGATAGATAGATAGATGATAGATAGATAGATAGATAGACAGATAGATACATATAGAGAGACAGACAAACAGAGATAGATAGATAGTTTTTGAATCTGTATTGTCACTGTGATAACAACTGGAAAGTGTTTACTACAAATGCACATATATAACAATGCCTTAAAGGGACACTGTACCCAAATTTTTTCTTTTGTAATTCAGAAAGAGCATGCAATTTTAAGCAACTTTCTAATTTGCTCCTATTATCAAATTTTCTTCGTTCTCTTGCTATCATCATTTGAAAAAGAAGGCATCTAAGCTTTTTTTTGGTTTCAGTACTCTGGACAGCACATTTTTATTGGTGGATGAATTTATCCACCAATCGGCAAGGACAACCCAGGTTGTTCACCAAAAATGGGCCGGCATCTAAACTTACATTCTTGCATTTCAAATAAAGATACCAAGAGAATTAAGAAAATTTGATAATAGGAGTAAATTAGAAAGTTGCTTAAAATTTCATGCTCAATCTGAATCACGAAAGAAAATTTTTGGGTACAGTGTCCCTTTAATTGTATGTATATCTCTATTACTATACAGAAACACTTGTCAATTCTTTAAGATGGGCTTTCAAAATGGTTCACTTACTGTGCTGTTTTCCCCAGCCAAAGTTCAAGTTACCTGCAACAGAGTGAATTGTCGATCAAATTACACTGGTGCTCGGGTTACTATGATTTAATGCAATTCTATTAATAGCTTGATATCAGCCATAACTCATTTTTCCCCTGACACCGATCATTTATATACATATACAGTATGCCCTCCATATCATCCCTCCTGACCCCATACCACCTCCAGTTCTTACACTACATCTCTTCCAGTTTAGACATCACTTATAGTTCCCAAGATAAATATTAAGATTGTGTTATAAATGGAAAAAAATGAAGTCAAGAGAGAACATTGACATTAAAATTCAGCCATCAAATATAAATTGATAAAACTGATTTGAATGGTACAGTTTTTTTAATTTCAGTCTCAAATTGAAACTGATATTTATGATGATGCCATGAATTAATGAAAGGGACTTTCCAGTTTCTAGCTATACATAGGCTGCCTGCAATAAAGGGTTGCTACTTTAAAGTGATGACAAACTCTCCCCTCTATAAAATCAGATCCGGAATGTTAGTGATATTTTAGACCGAGTTTAATTCATCAGTTGTAATGAAGTTGCGCTATAACTTTTTATTATAGATATGAAATACAAATTCTTTGCACTCCAACACCCACTTCAAAAGTCAATTTTTCTGTGAGCTAAAGGTTTAAACTATTTTCCTATCAGCGCTCTCCCCATATGGCACTTTTGTTGTAGTTAACAGAAATATGTACTGTAGTGGGCAGCGGAGCGCAGGGTATTTGAATTTCATATCTATATTAAAAATTAAGTTATAGCGCAAATTCATTACTTATGAATGAAACTCCATCTAAAATATCACAAACATTCCGGATCTGATTTTATAAAGGGGAGAGTTCACCATCACTTTAATTCACACACTATTATTTCTATAATAGACGGATTTTATTATGATATAATTAGATAAAAGTTCTGAACTAAAAGTTAACACAATCAGCGCCAATGGCAAAACCAATGCAATCTTTAGCCATGACGTCCACCAGACACCACAAATGTTTTATTTATTATAATATGTTAACTAGATAGCAGGAGCGAATACCAGTAGCAAAATAAATCACTGCTAGAAAATACTAGCTTAGCGATCCAGTTGATCTATAAGAGTGGGCAGTGCCTCTTGTAAAGCTCTCTATACACTTTGGAATGTCAAGGACACTATGGATGCCAAAGTATTAACTGCTCCCTCACTTCACCCCAGGATTTCAGCCATGCCAATATTTATATTATCAATATGAGTGACAGGACTGGAATTTAGCCCTCTGTGTTTTAACATCCGTACTGTCAAACCCCTCCCCCTTCTTATTTATTTCCATATTTCTCCCATCAGTCTCATGATTTGCCTCTTTTCAGTCTGGCTCTCATTCTCTCTCTTTTTTTTATTATCATCCCTATTTCACATCAGTGCCAAAATTGTGAATCAAGATTGCACCCGTCATGGCAGTACATACATCATGTCTATAATATTTGATCATTCTTTCCTCCCATTAATCCTACTGGCAAGAGAATTTTGTATCATCATCATTGGCTAAAAACAAGAGAAGATTCCTCCTACTGTACACCTTATATTCACAGAGGGATAGTACTTACAGCACTGAGAAGGGTGAAGAGGAAGAGAGTTCTCTTGCTCCTCTTCAATAACGTACTAGAAAACAGAAAGTACATGTAAGATAAACTGTAAACAGACAAATCCAGAACTTATTGACCCCTGTAGTGGTTCTAGGGGAGCTATACATCCTAACTCAGTACTATGACAGCACTAGACCTTAAAGGTTTATATATATATATACAGTATATATTGCATGTTCAGCTCTCTACACTGACAAAGGAGAGCGGTAAAGGAGTTAGAAAATAAAGATAGATATAGGTGGTTGAAGGTTAGGACTCCACCAGTACTCCATGCATTCTTCATATTAAAAGGGACAGAAAACCCCCAAATTATATTTCATGATGTGAATAGAACATACAATTTTAAACAATTTTCCAATTTACTTATTTTATCAAATTTGCTTCATTATCTTGTTATCCTTTGCTGAAGGAACAACACTGAACTACTGGCAGCTAGCGGAACAAGTCTAGTTAGCCAATCACAAGAGACAAATGTATGCAATCACCAGCTAACTCCCACTAGTGTAGGATATGTGTGTATTCTTTTTCAACAAGGGATAACAAGAGAACAAAGCACATTTAAAAATAGATGTGAATTCAAAAGTGTCTTAAAAGTACATACTCTAACTGAATCATGCAAGTTTAAATTTGACTTTTCTATCCCTTTAAGTTTTGTGGTCAACTTTTGTTTGCACCAATAAATGGTATGGTCTAGACCCACTACTGGTTTGAGGCTGTTCTGATAATCTTTAAGTTTTTGTAAACCCAGCACTGTTTAGCATGCAGTAAGAAAACAAAAAAATGTATTTCATGATTTAGACAGAACATACAATTTACTTCTATTATTTAATTTGCTTCCTTCTCTTGTTATCCTTTGCTGAAAGGTTTATCTAGGCAAGCTCAGGAGCATCAAATAACCTAGGTTCTAGCTGCTGATTAGTGGCTGCATATATATATATTGTCTTCGGCTCACCCATGTGTTCAGATAGAAACCAGTAGTGCATTGTTTCTCTTTAAACAAATGCTACCAAGAGAATTAAGCAAATTTGATAATAGAAGTAAACTGGAAAGCTGTTTAAAATTGTATGTTGCACCTAAATAATGAAAGAACATTTTTAGGTTTCATGTCCCTTTAATGATTCAGATAGATCATGCATTTTTAAGAAACTTTCTAATTTACTCCTATTAGCAAGAGAAAGAAGAAAAATTGATAATAGGAGTGAATTAGAAAATTGCTTAACATTGCATGCTCTATCTGAATCATGAAAGAAAAAAATTGGGTTTAGTGTCCCTTTAACTAATGATTTTCTACAAGCTTCTCCAATAAAATCTATTGGGGGGTTTTTCGTAGAAAAATAATTTGATAAGCTTTAATAAAAAATGGTGCTCAACAACTATGTGTTTAACCCCTGCAAAACGCACAACTAAAGTCAGCTCTGAAGCAGCAATGCACTACTGGGAGGTAGCTGAACACATCTGGTAAACCAATGACAAGAGACAAATGTGTGTAGCCACCCATTAACAACAAACCGTTTAAAAAAAATTGCTGCTCCTGAGCCTACCTAGATGTGCTTTTTTAACAAAGGATACCAAGAGAAAATTTTAAATTTGATAAAAGAAGTAAATTGAAACATATGCTGCAGTTTAATTTTGAACTTCATATCTGTTAAATCTTAACAATCTTCTAACAGGAGGTCACCCACCCTAACGTATATAGAAACCCTGCAATGATTATGACAGTTTCATTATCAAAAAGAACGTTCCCCCCTAACAATGACTTACATCATCTTGGTCCCTCATTGCATTCAGCTGTTCAAGTTTTTTGGCCCAATATCGAGCTTCTTCCTCTGGAATATCTAAGAAACAAAATAATAATAAAGGTAAATTATCACGTGCCTTTCAATTATCAGCCCCTTTCATTCGCTTAATGGGCTAGATTATGAGTGGAGCCCAAACGTTTGCGGCCGAGCAATATGGGGTATATTGCGATGATTTGCATCCATCGGAGGTACCGCTCGTATTACGAGTTGAAAGTAAATACGATTGTGTGAGCACAATAGCAATTTACGCTAGAATCATTACCGCAGCTTCAGAGCTCGGGTTAACGGTTTTGCAAAATTAAAAAACTGCACAAAAAACATCAAAAATACATTACAACGTAAAGATCCACTCATAATAACACCGTCTAATAAAAATGATTTAAAGAAAATATTGCACAAGAGTTATAAGGGCTCAATGATATGAGATCTCAGGTGTTAGAAAAAAAAGGCAGCCAAAGGGCTTTAACATTGAGATATAAACATATACATCTCTAAAGATGGATATGTATGTATATGTGTGTATATATATATATATATATATATATATATATATATATATATATTATATATGTATTTATCTGTGAATATATGTATTTACAGACATATATACACAGATAAACACATAAATACATATGTGCACATATACAGACATATATACACATATAAACACATAAATACATATGTACACATATACAGACATATATACACATATAAACACATAAATACATATGTACACATATACAGACATATATACACATATAAACACATAAATACATATGTACACATATACAGACATATATACACATATAAACACATAAATACATATGTACACATATACAGACATATATACACATATAAACACATAAATACATATGTACACATATACAGACATATATACACATATAAACACATAAATACATATGTACACATATACAGACATATATACACATATAAACACATAAATACATATGTACACATATACAGACATATATACACATATAAACACATAAATACATATGTACACATATACAGACATATATACACATATAAACACATAAATACATATGTACACATATACAGACATATATACACAGATAAACACATAAATACATATGTACACATATACAGACATATATACACATATAAACACATAAATACATATGTATACATATACAGACAGATATAGAAGTGCATTGGAGCACTTTTCCATTAAGTAGATGAAAACATGTAAAAGCATATTTATGCAATATTGATGTTTAATAAAGGTTTTAACTATGTATTTACTGTAAATATTTCACATTTCATTGTTCTGCACATAGCAGAATATGTTATAAATATTTCTAAATAGATATTCATATATGACAAAAAAGGGGGGAATTACAGGAGAGAGAGCTGATTAAAATAAGAGAAAGACCCCTGACGCGGTTGCGTTTCACATTACGCCTCCTCAGAGGGGCTGCGGCAGGCTGCAGATTCACTCTATTTATGCGTGTCAAGTTGCCGCCTACTGTGACGTCATTTTGTTATAGTTGCGTTGATAGGATAACAGATTATTGCTCACATACGCGTTCTCTAATAGGTTGAGTTTGTTTTGATGATTTATACTTTGGGGCCTATTTAACAAATGTCTGTCCGACATGATCCGATCAGCGGATCATGTCCGTTAGACATCGATGAATGTATTGCTCTCCGCATTCAGCATTGCACCAGCAGCTCTTGTGAACTGCTGGTCCAATTGGCCGCTAGCAGGGGGTGTCAATCAACCTGATCGCATTTGATCGGGTTGATTTCCTGCGATGTCTGTCTGCCTTCTCAGAGCAGGCGGACAGGTTATGGAGCAGCGATCTTTAGCGGTCTAACTGGTGTTTCTGGCGAGCCTGAAGGCTCTCCAGAAACATGGGGCTTCAAGCTCCAAATGGAGCTTGATAGATAGGCCCCTTTATGTTTTGACGCTATGCTAGTACGATCATACATATTTTAATCAGCTCTGTCCTGTTAAAACAACAGTTTGTCTTTGTCTAAATATATGTTTGTTTGTCCACAAATGGGTTTATAATGAGGGTGGTTTGATAACGGGGAGGAACTTTTCCTTTATATGTGTCCTGGGGCTTGGTAGCAAGTGATATTCGTATCGTTACTTAACAAACTTATATCTCTAATATAATCCAAAGCCTAGGATCCCACAATACTAACCCTACGTTATAGTAGCAATCTGTGACATTGCAAAAAAACCCCATAAATTATGCTTACCTGATAATTTAATTTCCATCGAGGGGAGGAGAGTCCACGGCTTCATTCATTACTGTTGGGAATTAAAAACCTGGCCACCGGGAGGAGGCAAAGACACCCCAGCCAAAGGCTTAAATAACTCCCCTACTTCCCTCATCCCCCAGTATTCTGCCGAGGGAACAAGGAACAATAGGAGAAATATCAGGGTATAAATGGTGCAAGAAGATTAATTAAATTTAGGTCCGCCCACCGGAGATACGGCCGGGAGCCGTGGACTCTCCTCCCCTCGATGGAAATGAAATTATCAGGTAAGCATAATTTATGTTTTCCATCTAAAGGGGAGGAGAGTCCACGGCTTCATTCATTACTGTTGGGAACATATACCCAAGTTCTAGAGGACACTGAATGAAACCAGGAGGGTAAAAGGCGGACCCTAATCTGAGGGCACCACAGCCTGCCAAACCTGTCTCCCAAAAACAGCTTCCGCAAAAACGTCAAATTTGTAAAACTTTGTAAAAATGTGTAAGGAGGACCAGGTAGCCGCCTTACAAATTTGCTCCATAGAGGCCTCATTCTTGAAGGCCCAAGACGAAGCCACAGCTCCAGTTGAATGAGCCGTGATCCTCTGAGGAGGCTTATGTCCTGCTGTCTCATAGGCCAAGCGAATCAAGCTCCTCAACCAAAAGGACAAAGAAGTAGAAAAGGCCTTCTACCCCTTGCGTTTCCCTGAATACACCACAAAAATAGATGTAGACTGTCTGAAATCCTTTGTAGCCTGAAGATAGAACTTCAAAGCACAAACCACATCCAGGTTATGAAGTAACCTCTCCTTTGAAGGGTTAGGACACAAAGAAGGAACAACAATTTCCTGATTGATGTTACTGTTAGACACCACCTTGGGGAGAAACCCCAACCCAGTGCGAAGTACCGCCTTATCCGCATGAAACACCAGATAAGGAGGATCACATTGCAGGGCAGCTAGTTCAGATACTCTGCGTGCCGATGCAATAGCCAACAGGAAGAAAACCTTCCAAGACAAAATCTTAATGTCTATGGAATGCATACGTTCAAACGGAACCCTCTGCAAAACCCTAAGGACTAAGTTTAAGCTCCAAGGTGGAGCCGACTGTCTAAAGACAGGCCTAATTCTAGACAAAGCCTGAACAAAAGATTGAATGTCAGGGAGCTCAGCCAGTCTCCTATGTAACAAAACTGATAATGCCGAAATCTGACCCTTCAAGGAACTAGCGGCAAGGCCCTTCTCCAAACCATACTGGAGAAAGGACAGAATCCTGGATACCTTCACCTTATGCCAAGGATATCCATGCTTCTCATACCAGAAAAGTAAGTCCTCCACACCTTATGGTAGATGAGACGAGTGACTGGCTTCCTTGCCTGAATTAGCGTATCAATCACACTCTCTGAAAAGCCTCTCTTGGCTAAGAATAGGCGTTCAATCTCCACGCAGCCAGCCTCAGAGAATCTAGATTTCAATGTTGAAAGGGGCCCTGTGACAGCAGATCCCTGCGACAGGGTAACCTCCATGGCGGAGAGGATGACATCCCCACCAGATCCGCAAACCACGTCCTCCGCAGCCACGAAGGAGCAATCAGAATGGCTGGGGCCCGCTCCTGTTTGATGCGTGCCACTACGCAAGGTAGAAGTGGTAACGGTGGAAAAATGTAAGCTAGGCTGAATCCTCAAGGAACCACTAAGGCATCTATTAGTTCCGCTTGGGGATCCCTGGACCTCGATCCGTATCGAGGTAGCTTGCAACTGAGTCTGGACGCCATGAGATCTATCTCTGGCGCTCCCCATCTGTGACAAATCTCCGCAAACACCTCTGGGTGAAGAGACCATTCCCCCGGATGAAAGGATTGTCTGCTGAGAAAGTCCGCTTCCCAGTTGTCCACACCCGGAATGTGAATCGCTGAGAGCGAGCAGTTGTGGGACTCTGCCCACTCCAGAATTCAAGACACCTCCCTCATCATGAGGAAGATCCTCTTACCCCCCTGATAGTTGATGTAAGCCACCGAGGTAATGTTGTCAGTCTGGAATCTGATGCAACTGACTAACTCCAGAGAAGGCCATGCCTTCAGAGCATTGTAAATCGCTTGCAGTTCTAGGATGTTGATCGGAAGGAAAGACTCATCCCTGGACCACTTTCCTTGTGCCATCCTGGCACCCCACACAGCTCCCCATCCTGTCAGACTGGCGTTCGTAGTCACAATCTCCCAGGACGGTCGCAAGAAGGATGTCCCCATAGACAGCTGCTCTGGACGAATCCACCAAGAGAGGGAGTTCCGAGTCTGAGCATCCATGGATATCAGCTGTGATATATCTGAATGATCGCCGTTCTACTGTCTCAACATACACAATTGAAGAGGTCTGAGATGGAACCTGGCGAATGGGATGAAATCTATGCTTGACACAATGAGACCTATCACCTCCATACATTGAGCCACCGACGGGCTTGTGGAGGAGTAAAGGGCAAGACAGGTGGATGCAAGCTTCCTGCGCCACTGATCTGTGAGAAATATATTCATGGACATAGAGTCTGTTATCGTGCCCAGGATTTCCACCCTGTTGCTGGGAACCAGGGAACTCTTTCCTGAGTTGATCTTCCAACCGTGAGATTGGAGCAGAAGAAGAAGAGCCCTCAAATGATCCTCTGCGAGGCTGAGCAACGGCGCTTGAACTAGTATGTTGTCCAGATAAGGCGCCACCGCAATGCCCCTGGATCTGGCCACTGCAAGCAGCACCCCCAAAACCTTTGTGAAGACTCTCAGGGCCGTCGCCAGACCAAAAGGAAGGGCCACAAACTGGAAGTGTTGGTCCAGAAATGCAAATCTTAGGAACCTGCAGTAATCCCTGTAGATTAGCACATGAAGGTAAGCGTCCTTCAAGTCTTTAGTCGTCATGAACTGTCCCTCTTGAACTAGGGGCAGAATAGATCTGATCGTTACCATTTTGAATGATGGAACACTCAGAAACTTGTTTAAACACTTTAGGTCCAGAATCGTGCGGAACGTGCCCTCCTTCTTTGGAACCACAAAAAGGTTGGAATAGTACCCTAGACCCCTCTCTGCTAGGGGTACTGGTATGATAACCCCAAGAGAGGCGAGATCCATCACACACTCTAGAAAGGCCCCTCTCTTCTCTGGTCTTAAAGACAGGTTTGACAGGAGGAATCTGCCCTCGGGCGGATGGGATCTGAACCCTATCCTGTAACCCTGAGAGACCACCTCTAGAACCCAAGGGTCCTGAACGTCCTGCAACCATGCATCTGAGAATAGAGATAATCTGCCCCCTACGTGATCCGGGGCCGGTCAGGGGCCGCCCCTTCATGCCGATTTCGCCTCAGCGAGCTTCTTGCTCTGCTTAGACTTGTTCCAAGATTGAGCCGGCTTTAAAGATCTCTTGGACTGGTCTGCTTCTGCGGCGGGTTGCTGGCGCTGGGCCTTATCCGCACGAAAGGGATGAAAAGAAGATCCTTTAGGCTTAGCCTTCTTATCCTGCGGTAGGAAAGCTCCCTTGCCTCCCGTAACAGTGGATATAATCGAATCCGATCCAGGACCAAACAGGATTTTCCTTGAAAAGGAAGGGACAACAGCCTCGCCTTAGAAGTCATGTCCGCAGACCAAGATTTTAGCCACAGAGCCCTGTGCGCTAAAACAGAAAAACCTGATACCTTAGCATTAAGGCGAATAATTTGCATATTGGCATCACAGATGAAAGAATTGGCGATCTTCAGCACCTTAATTTTCTCCTGTATCTCGTCGATGGATGTCTCCCCCTCGACTATTTCACACAGGGATTCACACCAATATGTTGCAGCTCCAGCGACCGCCGCAACGGACGCTGCTGGCTGAAAAACAAACCCTGTGTGCTGAAACATCTTTCTCAACATGTTTTCCAGCTTTTTATCCATGGGCTCTTTAAACGACGAACTATCGCTCCCATTCGTTCTTAATAATATTAGCCATCTTAACGTGAACCGGGAAAGACTGAGGTACTACCCTGTCCTCGTATACCTTATCAAGCTTAGGAATCGCAGGTTCCTCTGGTATCATAGGGTCCGGAACCTCCAGAGTAGCAAGCACCTGCCGAAGCAGAAAGCACAAATTCTCCATCCTAAACCTATAACCAGGCTCCTCCGCTGCCAGAGGATTAGATGACACGGACTCCTACCCAGAAGGGGCCTCCTCTGAAGAATTGGAGTGGGCCTCGTCATCGCATAGAGCCTCTGGATCTTCCATCAGCGAGGACAAACCCTGGGCCGGGCCGCTATGATAAACCCTACGCTTGCACTTAGCAGAACGTGGTAAGGCATGGATCACTTTCAAAACGGCCGATTCAAGTTAGTCCACAAAGTCCGACGGCCAACGAATCTCTCCCGAAGGAGTAATGGTTGAACCCCGGGGCAATGCATGTGCAATCGGAGATGAATGTAAAGAACGCACCTCCCGGGACAAAGAACCCTCAGAGGTGGACGACTCAGTAGTACTAGACATCCGTTTACATTTAGATGTTGTAACTTTATCAAGGCATGTGGAACAGGCTGATCTACCAGAACCTCCTCACAATAAACACAGGAATGATACTTTATTAAGGAAGGAGAGCCTTCCAACGCGTCAGAGTCCTCCATCGCTTGCACGCTTGGTTAGACTAACTATATTTATTAAAAAGTCACCTTTATATTACCATTGGCCGGGGCACTCACCACCTCCTAGGACCCGGATTACAAAAACCACTATGTCTCCTGCGCCAGAGATCAACAGGAAGGATAGATAGCCACACCCAGTCACATGGAATGCCTGGCAGGACCGCCCCTGCACTAGAGAAAACCGCGTCAAAAAATGGCCGTGCAAGTTTCCGCAAGTAACCTGAAAGTTCCACACATTGCCAGAGCCTCATCTCGCACATAACGCAGCAATGACACAATAAACAATATTATGTACAACCCGCCCCTGTTCAATAACCCCCCCTTCCATGAATATTAACCCTTGATTCTGTAAAGATAAAAAGCCACCACACTCTGACCCTGTCTTCTATGTTATCATTATTAATAAAAAATTATAACGATCTTACCAGAATCTACGATCAGGAACACGGCCCTTCAAGTGTGACAGGTTAGTAGCCTCGCTCCTGACATGGACTTGAGTGAAGAAAGCAGGCAGCAAAACTCGTCAATGCTGATTGCTTATAGAGCTGTTATTATGAGTCGGGATGGTTTCACAGAAAGACTCTCCCTGCATCTCCGGACTCTAACATTCAACCCAGGCTCTCACTGAGAGGATGACAGGACTACTTAAAACTCCAGTCCCACTGCGAAGTGTACTACCCTTCATAAGAGACTACTCTGAAACTCCAGCACTCCAATGCCATCCTCTTGTGACGAAAGGCAAAGAATGACTGGGGGATGAGGGAGGTGGGGGAGGTATTTAAGCCTTTGGCTGGGGTGTCTTTGCCTCCTCCTGGTGGCCAGGTTCTTAATTCCCAACAGTAATGAATGAAGCCGTAGGCTTTCCTCCCCTTTAGATGGAAAAACTATATACACTAGACAAACACCTAATTTGTTTTGGCAAACCTAATAAATACCAGAGACAGAGATAGGTTTTTAACTTTCTCTGTGGCAGCAGTCTCTCCACTGGTTTCATGCTGTCTTTTAAAGAATCATTAATAATTGTTAAGTCGTTTTTTTATATATAATCTAAGTATGTGCTAAATAGCATTATTCTCTCTTTACCTATTAGTTTTTTTGCCTAGATATTCATATATATATATATATATATTTTTTTTTTTTTTTGTATATGTCTATATATATAATCATGTATATATATATATATATATATATATATATATATATATATTGTATATATACAGGTAGCCCTCAGTTTACGCCGGGGTTAGGTTCCAGGAGGAATGGTTGTAAATCGAAACCGTTGTAAATTGAAACCCAGTTTATAATGTAAGTAAATGGGAAGTGAGGGAGTTAGGTTCCAGGCCCCTCTCAAAATTGTCATAAGTAACACCTAATACATTATTTTTAAAGCTTTGAAATGAAGACTTTAAAAGCTAAACAGCATTATAAACCTAATAATATAGATTGCATCATCATCAAACTAAGTTTAATTAACAAAAACATTTGCTAACAGCACCTAATAAAATAATCACACAACCAACTGCATCATCATCAAACTAAGTTTAATAAACAAAAACATTTTATTACTTGCATTTTTCTGCAATCAGTTCTCTGCATTGTTAGCATGTTAGATAAAATTGGGTCTGCACCTATTCTATGCATTTCAATCTGCAGTGATCAATAGGCAGTTAGGCACCCTCACCTCAAGCTGCTGGACAGGCAGATAATAGGGAAGTGGCTGCTAAATCTTGTTGCTTGATAGCTAATGTCTGCTCTGTGTACACAGATCAATTTCAGGCTGTTAAGTTGCACAACTTTGCTGCAAAACAAGCGGACAGCTCCACCTACTGACTATTTTAATTAGTGCACTTTGCTTTCCAAAGCTTTTCAATAGCAGTCACATGACTGGAAAAAAAAAGGCTGTTATTCCGAAATGGCGCAAACTGAACCGGCGTAAACCGAGGGCCACCTGTATATATATATATATAGATAGATAGATAGATAGATAGATAGATAGATAGATAGATAGATAGATAATGTACCAAAATACCATAAGATTTATGTAGAAATATGTATTTATGAATAAATAGAACATATTCTGCATTGTAAAGAACATTGGAATATGACATATTCATATTTTCATGTCGGGTTAGCACACATGAGATAATGCAATCGGGTTTGCGCGAGAGTGGGGTGTATTTTTCCACTTTTTTTTCCTCCATTTCCTCCATTCCTCCAGTTTGCTTTCAACTCATAATATGAGCACAACCCTACGAGCGCAAAAAAATTCATTCAAGCACAATTAACAATCAATTGGGAGCGTTAATTTGAGCTCCACTCGTAATCTAACCCTGTATCTTTTGTTGAAAAGCAGGACGTAAGCTTAGGAGTGTGCACATGTCTGCCTAACATTTTTGCTATCCATTTGCAAGAGGAGTAGATGGCAGGACTATTTCCTTCCATGTACTGCTCCATACATCTTTCTAGGTATCTCTTCAACCAAGAATAATATGGGAATGAAGCTAATTCGATAATTTTTTTAAAATGGTTTGCTCTGTCTGAATCATAAAAGAAAACATTTGGGTTTCATATCACTTTAAAAGGATTTTTTTTAAAAAATTAAAAAAATAGAAAAGCATTTATGTTTATTTTTAAAGTACATTCTTTTCTATAAATTCTCAATTCAGTTCCCAGTTCTTAGGCCATTTGCATGCACATATTACGCTTGTTCTAGTGAAATCACTAGACATATTTCCCTGCCTATAAACCAGGGATGGGGAACATTGGCCCTCCAGATGTTTCAGAACTACATTTCCCATGATGCTTAATTTGGACTTCAGTGTGCCGAAGCATCATGGGTAATGTAGTTCTGAAACATCAGGAGTGCCAAGGTTCCCCATCCCTGCATTTATAAAACAACAAGTAGGCACAAATTTATAAACAAACACTCATAGAAAAAAAGATCCCCTATCCTCCCACAAAAAAATTACAACAATCAACTTGAACGCTGGCTTAAAAGGACATTAAACACTTTGAAATTGCAAGGCTTTTCTATAGTATTGCAATAAATTAGCACATTGGCCATATGTTGTAATTGTTTTTTTAATAGCCTGACTCCACCTTCCACTTGTATTGTTTGGAGGAGCCAATTTAGAGTTATTGCTACTGTCATTTTGCTAGCAAAAATTTTGCAGTGTCTTATTTTATGCTCAAAATCAGTGAGGGATATATATGTAGCAGGGGTAGGCTGGTGGGGCAGGAAGTCTGTGCTTTCAATTCTCAGAATGGGAAACCCACAATTTTCAAAATTAAAGGGACATGCAACCCATATTTTTCATGATTCAGATAGAGCATACAGTCTTAAATACCTTTGCAATTTACTTCTATTATAAAATTTTCTTTATTCTGTTGGTATCCTTTGTTGAAGGAGCAACAATGCTCTACTGAACACAATGGGTGAGGCAAACACAAAAGTCATATATGTGCAGCCGCCAATCAGCAGCTAGCTCCAAATAGCGTTTTGCTGCTCTTGACCCTACCTAGGTATGCTTTTGAACAAATGATACTAATAGAACAAGGCCAATTAGATAATAATACTAAAATGGAAAGTTGTATAAAATTGCACTCTCTGAATCATGAAAGAAAACATTTTGGGTTTCATGACCCTTTAAATGATAGGACAAGGAGGCAAAATAAATAATGAAGAAAAAATAATTGAGTATATGAAAGTCGTTATCAATACTCAATCAGACGCATGTTTTGCTTTTTTCCTGTGCTTCACTAGATTTTTGTGTTTTGCTGTTTTTCCTACTTCAACTGTGGCTCTTCTAAAGGAATGGGATGGCTTACAAAACCAATCAGAAATCACCTGAGCTGCAATGCTGCAGGAATGCAATGGTTGACTGTGTTCCGCCCCCACTATGGGGTCCAATACACAGGAAAATTAATGTAACTGTCATTCTCCCATAACTCTCTAGATTATGATATGGCTTATGATTGGAGGATATGTACATATGCCATCCCTGACTATATACTTATCTAAAGTACCAATGTGCTTTAATAAGGGGTGGATCTTTGGTTAATGTATTTATCCCCTTAACAGGGCTTAAAAAATTGTAAGAAAGATGAATTTGTATAACAAACAAAATATGGCAACAAAATAGAGCATTTTATTTTTACACTCGAATATCTGTTGAAGTGAACATAAAACCCAAAGATTTTGTTTTATGATTTAGAAAGAACAAGGAATTTTAAACAACTTTCCGATTTACTTATATTATCTAATTTGCTTTATTCCCTTTGTTGAAAAGCATATCTTAATATACTCAGAGCCATTGATTGGTGGCTGCACATAGCTGTCTTGTGTTATTGGCTCAACCATGAGCATTGCTATTTCTTCAACAAAGGATACCTAAAGAATGAAGCAAATTAGATAATAGAAGTAAATTGGAATGTTGTTTAAAATGTTATGTCCAAATCATGAAAGAACATTTTTGGGTTTCATGTCGCTTTAAGATCCATATTTTCTTTGTATCTAAAAAAGCATATTTTAGAAGTAGCAGCTTTAAAGGGACAGTCTACTCCAAAAAATGTATTGTTTACAAAGAAAGATAATCCCTTTATTACGCATTCCCTAGTTTTGCATAACCAACACAGTTATATTAATATACTTTTTACCTCTGTGATTATCTTTTATCTAAGCCTCTGCAGACTGCCCCTTATCTCAGTTATTTTGACAGACTTGCATTTTAGCCAAGCAATACTGACTCATAAATAACTCCACAGGAGTGAGCACAATGTTACCTACATGAAACACGTGAAATTACGCTGTCTAGCTGTGAAAAACTGTTAAAATGCACTGAGATAGGCGACCTTCAACAACTTAGAAATCAGCATATGAGCCTACCTATGTTTACCTTTCAACAAAGAATACCAAAAGGACAAAGCAAATTTGATTTTAAAAAGTAAATTGGAAAGTTGTTTAAAATTGCATGCCCTGTCTGAATCAGGAAAGTTTCATTTTGACAAGCCTGTCCCTTTAACGTAAACATTTTTTTGTGTACAATAAATAAAAATATAAAATATATCTTTTAACATAGTTGATTGTTGCTCTTGCAAATGTATAAGAGATTTTGATTTGTATTTAATGTCCTTTCAAGGTCTGAAATACAAGAAAAAAAGGTCAAAGGGCTTTACCGAGTGGAAGCTCAAATCGAGTATCCAATAGGATGCGGTGAAATGTCGGGTCTTTGGTTCCGCAAATCTCATTATCTGTCATTATTACCTGTGAGTCAAGTGTTAACCATTCCCCTGGACCCTCCTGTGTGGGAGAAGAAACGGCAGGAGAATAAGACAGACAGGAAACAAACAGAAATGAGAAGGAAGAAAAAAGAAGATTAAGAGAAGTGTCAAAAAGAAAAGAGAAATCAATTGAGCTATAATGGAGGTAAAATGAAAGGAGAAACCCAGGATAATGAGTATATTTTAAAGGAAAATTAAACCTAGAGATAAAAAATAAATTGTTAAGATAAAAAGTTTCATACACCTCCACAAACACAGCACTCTAAGCGACTTGTTCATGTCACATTTGGTGCCCCCTCCCTTCACAAATCCATCTTAGACCCAACAACTCATTAATTTCCCATCTGCCAGAAATTGTCTCTGCCGCCCACACAGAGTCCAAAAACCACACTAAAAAAAAATCAGCCTAATGAAAAATATATATCTGATAAATTACACGGCATCTAGTTTCTCTTAAAGCGCTGAATATGAAACTGTTTAGCGCAACAAAGCGATTACACGTTACCTTTACATACATGTGTGTTTATGATTCCAATTGTGTATTTGTATCAACAAAGTATTAATGTGACTTCATGATGTCTGAGCAAGAAATAAGAAAATATAGTAGTACATTCATTGTATTAATGAGATAGCGTCCCCCCTGGCTATTTCATTTTCTATTTGGTGTTTTGGGACTAAAAGCTGTTGAATCTTCCATCCCACTATTGATTAAGAAAATCAATATTGATCATTGAATTAAGCAAATAAAATGAATAGGGTAACCTCACATCAGCATTAGTTTGTGGCATAAGACAGGTAGTGAGAGTGACTGTGATAGTATTGTGCAATATATAGTTTAAATTTAAAAGGCTGTTCAATATTGAACATCATTTTGTAGCATTGGGTGTATAAATTACCTTCAAATTTAGTGATGAAGAAAAAGGATTAAAGGGACATGGAATTAGATTTAATTATCTAATAAGAAAATCAAGCAGTAATTGAAGAGATAAGTTTTAATGTTGCATTAGTTAGAAAAACAAATCAAGACGTACTCTATAATGCTTTCTAAAAAGCTTCCCTCAACCAAAATGGCCACAACTTATCCGCAAAGGAAGCAATAATGGTAATTGGTCCTGCTTCCTGTGCATCATATATTACTGTCCCCTGGGTGCAGCTACAGCATCAGAAGTGTTCTGTGGATTAATGGGCGACATGGAGTCAAAATTGAGGCATGTAACCATTTGGCACTGTTGGAAATATGGTTCATCCAGAAAACAGTTCTGTTAATAAGCTTGCTACATTTATAGATAGATGTACATCACAGCCCTCATACACAAATGGATGCTATTCTAGGAAGTTTCTAAAATGTTGTATAATGTCTTCCTTTGATGCCTAACTATTGTCTGCCAATAACAGTTACATGTCACATATTTTGAGGAAGTACTTTAAAAGTGACCCAAAAAATGTATTTCATGATTCTGACAGAACAAACAATTTTAAATAACTTTCCAATTTACTTCTATTATCTAATTTGCTTTGATATCTTTTGTAGAAATGCATACGTAGGTAGGCTGAGGACCTGGGACTTATTGTTGATTGGTGACTGCATATATATGCCTCTTGTTATTGGTTAACCAATGTGTTCAGCTAGCTCCCAGTAGTAGTTTGCTGCACCTTCAATAAAGGGTACCAACAGAATGAAGCCAAATTACTAATGGATATAAATTCAAAAGTTGTTTAAAATTGTCTGCTCTGTCTGAATCAAGAAACGTTTTGGGTTTCATGTTCTTTTAAGCTTCCTGGATTACAAGATGAGGGTTCTCAGTGATTCAGAGCCTACTCTATTATCATGTTGGCAGAACCATGTAGAACACATGAACCCAGTAAAATAATGATTGATACCAGAACCATATAGCTCACGTTTATTCACACATCAGCTTACATTAACAGCAGTTTCTAATTATTCATCTTCTCTAAAGAATAAAAATTCAACTTAGAAGTGTTCTAATGTATAAATAAAGGATGTCTACAAAGCTTTGCCTCTAGGAAGGATCTACCTCCCCTAGTAGATAAGAGTTTTAAAGGAATAGTCTAGTCAAAATGAAACTTTCATTATTCAGATAGAGAATGCAATTTTAAGCAATTTTCTCATTTACTCCTATTAGCAATTTGTCTTTGTTTTCTTGGTATCTTTATTTAAAAAAGCAAGAATGTAAGCAAAATGTAGCCATCAATCAGCAAGCGCTACCCAGGTGCTGAACAAACAAGGGAGCAGCTCGTAAGATTACATTCAAATAAAGATACCAAGAGAACGAAGAAAATTTGATAATAGGAGTAAATTAGAAAGTTGCTTAAAATTGCAGGCTCTACCTGAATCATGAAAGTTTAATTTTGACTATTCCTTTAACCCCATTGCTAAATGATTATAGCTTCCTATTCTGCTACATTATAAAGTTGAAAAAAACAGATAAACTGCAAAGATTAAAACAAGGGGGGAAAAAAGAGAAATCCTGAACATAACATTCTTACACCCTGCTGAAACATAAATAATGTATACTGTGTTTCTTCAATTATTAGTGGTCCTTTGTAAGGCACATTTTGTCTGAGGCCTCTTGATGCATTCAGTTACAATGACATATATCAAGAGTATAACCCCTTTGTTAAATATACAAACATACTGATCAATTCATGCAGAAATAAGGAACAAAATTACTAACTGCGGTGTCTGAAGAACAAATACTCAGCATATAAAAGCTATGACCTTTACTCAGCTTGTCTACTAAGTCCTTTTTAAAAAAAATTGTTATGGAATAAAAAAGCAGATTCCAGTGAATTTTTTTTAATTTTTTTTTAAGCGTCATTTCATTTAAACAAAATGGATGCTCCGGTGCTTAATAAATCTGTTTTGTTTTTAGTTACACCATTTAAGCAGCTTTAACCATTTTGATCCAAAATATATATTTTTACATGTTTAAACAGTGATCTTTTATGTGCATACTATATATATTTCTTTGTTTAAAGGGATACTAAACCTAATTTTTTTCTTGCATGATTCAGATAGAGGGGTAGATTTATCATAGTGCGAGCGGACATGATACGATGTAGTGGATCATGTCCGCTGCACATCGATAAATGGCGACAGCAGTTCTTGTCAACTGCTGGTGCAATGCCGCCCCCTACAGATTCACGGCCAATCGGCCACTAGCAGGGGGTGTCAATCAACCCGATCGTATTCGATTGGGTTGATGTCTGTCCGCGGCATCAGAGCAGACGGACAAGTTATGGAGCAGTGGTCTTTAGACCTCTACTTCATAACTTCTGTTTCCGGCGAGCCTGAAGGCTCACGCGGAAAAAGGGGCATCAAGCTCCATATGGAGCTTGATAAATCGGCCCCAGAGTATGCAATTTTTAGCAAAATTGTCTTTGTTCTCTTGATATCTTTATTTGAAAAAGCAGGAATGTAAGCCTATAGGCCAGCCTATTTTTTGTTCAGAACCTGGGTATTGCTTGCTGATTGGTGGCTACAATAGCCACCAATCAGCAGGCGCTGAACCAATAATGGGCCAGCTCCTATGATTAAAATTGCATGCTCTATCTGAATCATGAAAGAAAAAATGTGGGTTTAGTATTCCTTTAATAACCCTTTAATATCACATTGACTCCAAATTTTAAAGCTCTACTTTTTTCCACCATTTCTCAGACAGTGGTAAAATATCTATAAGAATTTAATAGTGGCGGGGTATACCACAGTTTGCTGCTTTCAATTCTCCTTACATTACTACTCTCTTTTTTTGTTGTAGCCTATACAGTTGTACCATATTTTATGTTTGTGTTCTGTCTGTCTTTACTAATTCTCTGTTAGTTATTGAAGAACCAAGGCTAATTACCTCATTTGACTGCCGGATCTTTGTTAACGGGATCCACACAGTTCCCACCATGGTGTCCCAGATTAGTCCCTTGTTCCAGACCTCAACTGTGAGACCAAGGTCCAAGCGGTTGATCTCACTGCAAGCAAACACATTTGCATATAGTTTAAACTTTTAATAACTTTCATAAAGGCAAAGGGAAGAATTAATTTCTTGAGACTTCATTAGATATCCAGATGATTTATTTTTGCACATTATAGTAGGTTGTAGCAGTTGATTTTGTTGCATGGATCAGTCTATCCTTACATCACACACATCTCCCATTTGAACCAATACATAGCCCATCATGTGTCTATCTAAACTGACACGACTCCTAGATCCTATTCAACCCTCTAACCAAGCATGACCCAAGCTCCCCTCTTACACAAAAACCTTTCTATATACACATCTCTACTGAATCTCTAACCTTAGATCCCCGCTTACCTCTAACACACTAACCTTTTATGACCTTGCCTTTCCCCTTGCCTGACTCATTGACCCTGCATGACCCTTATCCAACTGTGTAACCTTACAGATCCCTTATCTTTCAATACATTGTCTAACCTTAAATGGCCATCATCTCTCGCATAAACTACTTAAATACTAACTTTATATGGCTCTCAGCTGGTACATTAACATCTAATGAGTTAGTTTTGCCACTACAACTTAGCATGACTACTAGCTAAAGGTTTTCATAGCCCTAGGTCTCACCAGCCACTCTACTTAATATGATGTCTAGATGTTGCCAGCCATTCTTATTAGCATAATCCCCTCTTGGCTCCTCCCCTTACAGGCAGCCCCAGTCTCTGGTATACTCACAACATAAAGTCTTGTTCCCAGCATGGCAAATTTCCCCGCACTGCAATTGTTGTGCTTTTCACATTTTGCACCTTCAAGGTGACGTAGGCGTTGAACTTCTCTGCCAATGGGAAATGAAGGCAACAGTCACAAAGGGTCACATGACGTCTTGCACTTGCAATTATGGTATCAACCTCCAACCTGTGAAATATCACTAGTATCTCAACTTAAAGGGACAGTTTACTGTAAAACTTGTTCCTCCTTAATGTGTTTCCAGTTACTTGTTATACCAGCTGCAGAGTTTAATACATATGGAGAATTGCTCCTTAGGGTATATTTTTATCATGACATAGCAATTTATGTTAACCAAAACCCCAACCGAATACAATGGGCTGATTTTGTATGGAGAGAATAGCTCATTATCTTATATGTCTAATTATTTACACTGTCTTTCTTATCTTCTTTATTACTGTTGACTCAAAGCCAGTAATTAGAGAAAACAATGGAAAATTAACATTTTGTCACAGTTCCCCACTGGGAGCATTATTTTATCTTAACCTTCTAGTTTACATGTTTTTTTTTTTGTAACCGGAACTTAAGTTCCGAAACGTTCAGTATGGGTGGGGATACTATAGGCAAAATCAGCTATTTCAAATGAGAAAAAAACGTGAAAGCTATTTGTAAACAGTTTAATACACTCCAGAAGGAAAATGGATAATTGGGAACACATTAAAGGAAAGAAAATATTAGTGTCCCTTTAAACCTTGACCATAAATATAGTAATCTTTATTTTTGCATCTAAAATTTGTTTTAGAACAAAATAACTCTCATATTAAATCAAGATCAGTTAAGAAAAACCAAAGCCTACCTAGTATGTTAAAATAATGCTGTACTTTAAAAGGACACTTAAGTAAATTTAAATGATATATATATATATATATATATATATATATATATATATATATATATATACACACACATAGTAATTTATCATCAATTAATACAATGTAAAAGATCTGCTTAGAAAATAAATATAGTAAAAGCAGATAGAAAACTGACATAATGTTGGCAAAACTTTATTTTGCAGTCCAATGACCCACCCCTTGAAAAGCCTATTGAGTATTATTCTATCTTTTCTCCTTTGCTGTGGCCAATTGGGGATATATATTTTCAAGAACATGAAAAGCGGACAAAATATTTAATAAAAACACATTGAAAAGTTGTTTTACTATGCTTTATTGAACATTTTATGGGGAATTTATTTTTAGGTTTAAGGTCCCTTTAAAAAACTAATAATTAAAACACTTAAATTATGCTTACCTGATAATTTTCTTTTCGTCAGATGGAAAGAGTCCACAGCTGCATTCATTACTTTTGGGAATTTAGAACCTGGCCAGCAGGAGGAGGCAAAGACACCCCAGCCAAAGGCTTAAATACTCCTCCCACTTCCCTCATCCCCCAGTCATTCTGCCGCGGAACAAGGAACAGTAGAAGAAATATCAGGGTGAAAAGGTGCCAGAAGAACAAAAATAACAGACACCCCACAGAAAAAATACGGGCGGGGAGCTGTGGACTCTTTCCATCTGAAGAAAAGAAAATTATCAGGTAATATCAGGTAAGCATAATTTAAGTTTTTCTTCATAAATGGAAAGAGTCCACAGCTGCATTCATTTCTTTTGGCAAAACAATACCCAAGCTATAGAGGACACTGAATGCAAAAAGGGGAGGGTACAAGAGACGGCCCATTCTGAGGGCACCAGGCCTGAAATCCCCTACCCAACAAAATCCTGCTTCATCCGAAGCCGAGGACCACTTTGAAAAAAAAAAAAGGAAAAAGTCCAAGGACACTGACCCGCAGATAGTCCAAAGCCTTGCTAGAGACCGCAGGAACTAGACTCGACTGAGTCAACAGCCTCCAAGAGACACCGTCCCCAGGAGTCGGTCTACAAACAACACACCCCTTACTAAAGAAAGGGAACAAACTACTGTATTCTTCCACAAAGAAGAAAAGGCACGGAGAAAACATGATTGTAGTTGTAAAGCGCGGCTAATCCCCCTTAAGGGACTCAAGGCGCTGCTCATTTTATCAACCTCGAAAGGAGGAAAGGCTGAGAAGACCTCGCCGGGGATCGAACTTGCAACCCTCGGTTTGCTACAGTGCAGAGTAGCCACAGTGCATTAGTATGCTGAGCTAGCTTCCAGCTAGCATAAGGAACTCCAGAAAAAAAAAAAAAAGGGCACAACGAGTCCTAAATAAAAACACAGAGCAAAAACCAGAGAAACTGGGTCAGGCTAACCCAACCAGTCTCATAGAAACAAGGTGAGGCAACGCCCAGACCCCAGAAATCCAGAAACCACGGGATAAGGCCGGGAGTCTGAAACAGAGAGAGGATCTTCCCCTAACAGAGTGCAACCGCACTCTAGAAAGCAACTGAAGATGAAGGTCCCCAAGTCGCAAAAAGGTATCTCAGAATACCGAAATATTCAGAACGAAACCTCGTGCAGCAAGCTCAGATAGGTCTGACGAACAACACCTGAAGCAAAAACACTGCACGCTGCAGTCATGTAAAATGAAGCAGCTGAAGATAGGATCCTTCAGATTGCTAAGTATCCACTAACCAGCGGATAACGTGGCAGGCTATCTAAGAGCTGCCAGTCCTTCCCACAAATCTTGAATGTGGAGAAAGGAGAAACCTCAAAAAGGTTTACTGTACCTCGAATGCTCAGAGGACGAAATAGCAGAGCAACAGATCTCAGATCCTGCTCCAACACCAGACCAGCCCAAGCGACAGACATGTCTGATAGACGGGGGACAGAAAGACCCCAACCACAAGCCCCCAGGGAATGGAAGAAAAAGGGGGGAATCACCCACTCCAACAGAGCTCGGGTGCCAACCCAATCCGCTCCTTCAAAATAAGGCACTCCCAAGGAGAACCCCCTAGGACCTGCAACAGAGAAAAGTGCAATAGATCCGAGGAAGACCTGTCACAACTCTCTTAGACAATCTCTACGTAGAGCCCACAGAGCAGCAGATGCTGCCCCTTACAGAAATAAGCCACCTGATCCAACCTCCTACACACAGGGCAGAAGACCCTCCAGAGAGAGGAAACCCCAACTCATAAGGAAGATAAACTATCCCCTCCAAAGGGAAGGGCACAGATAAAAACAGTGTACATGTCCACAAGACATGAAGCCATAGTATGATCAAAACACGGACCTAATGAAAAATCATCCAGACACCACTGTTGACCCAACAGAGAAAAAAACTCCCCATAGAGGAGCACACTCCGTCCGAAGGACAAGTCAGGCCTTAAAGTTTATAACCAGTACCCGAAGGTGGATGAGAACTCTCTGGCCTACCTGCTTGCAAGCCCAATGAGCTAGCCCCTATGTTGCAAGATAGGGTCCCTGAAAAAAACTGTGTCGTCCCGAACCAGTCCACCGGATCATAAGTCTCCAGACTTCCAAGAAGGATCCAAGACAAGAACTCCGGACCCTGGATCCAGAATTGTCCTAGAATGAACGACGTCCTCAGGGAACATAAGATACCCTGTCTGAAGCAATCAGACCTCACAGGGGATGAGAATCAGAAAACCTGGAGAACGGGTACAATACTCACTAGTAATTCCCAGCCCAAAGGGAAGAGAACACCCTTAGCCGGAGGTCAACACCCCCCCAGCAAGGTACTAGGCCACGACAAAGTCACGCAATTTCTCTAGAGCTCTAAGGCCCCAAGGGCAGCACTAAGGGAAATGAAAACGAGAACAGAGTCACCTGAAAGAGAGTGGAAAGAAAGGCTAGTCTCCCTAATCCTTTCAGATTAACATACCAGAGGACCACACCCAAGGGAGAAGAATGCAAAGCATCCCGAGCCCAGGCAGAAAAACATCCCCTAAGAAAAAAGCTTGGAAAAGGAGACAACACCTCCTATCGCCCCTGATATGGAAACGACTAACTCCCCAAGGAAAACAGAGCCTCACGGCCTTCACTTCCTAATTAAGCGGCCAAAGCTGCCAGAAAAAAACGGACGAAGTCCAGAAAGTCTCGACCAAAGGAAGAGAACCTCTAAAAAGGAACAAGTCCTAAAAGGACACTTCCAAAGAGACCATGAAAGGCAAAACTGTAAGAAGATATGAAGGTCCCAAATCCTTCAAGTCTCCAACCCACAATGGGAAGGAACAATCTTGTTCCCGAAAAATTTGGAAACGACTAAGTATGTCGCTGCAGATCTCAACGGAGTCCCGGCCCACTAGATTGAAGGGCGAATGAGAACTGAACCAATCCCCCATGCCCCTAAGCAACCACGGACCCTCAAGTCCTATCAGGATGCTAGTTGAAGCTTGTAAAACAAGACAATCACACAAATCATATTGTGATCACTAGGCGCCCTCACCGGACCAACCGGATATAAAAAGGTGCCACGTGTCTGAACTAGGCCTCAAAGACAGAAGGATTTGTACCCAGTCAGGACCAGCCTGAAACCAAGGGCCCCAGCACTGTCAAGGCCACCAGAGTCTCCCCCGATGATGGAGGGATAAAGAACAGTCAGAAAGACTTTTGTAAACATAGCGACCACAAAATCGCGAGTATCAATTCCAGAAAGGAACGTTCCCGAAGGAAACATCACACCACAACATGAGCTTTAAACCAAAAAAAATCATCCTCACCGGATGAACATAAAAGATAAGGCAACCCGTAGATTATCGCCCAGGAAGAACGGATAGACCAGCAGGACCAGCCCAACAGGGGTCCGAGACTTCCAAGCTCAGAATTGGAAAAGGATACACAAATAACAAAGACTATAAGAAGATTACTTCATCCCCTTATAACTATGTATGCAAGTCAGTCGAAGAGTAAGACTGAGAATCCCCAGACCCATTAAGAGTGGGATCCTCCAGCAACACCAAAAACGTGCCTTAGTAGGACACAAAGGCGCGCCAGTCTATAACGAAAGGCGCAACATAACTCCGCCGGGACAAAAGGAACACCGGCCCCAACGGTTGACCCCCTGAGGCCTCAGGGGCAGACGCTCCCCCAAAAGGCTGAACTGGACCAGGCGATCACACGCCTGAAAAGCCCCGGGTAACGAAACACGGACAATATCGTAAGCACACAGATGCGCCAGCGCCAAAGATATGGCCATGTGGAACCGTGTAGTAATCTTCGGTGGTAACAGGACATACTCCTTAGAAAGGATAAGGATTTCTCCGTCGCCACGCGGTCAGGAAAACGGAAATGGGGTCACAAGGTAAACCGTGCAGTCCATGCAAAAGCGCGCCTGACCGAAAAGGCTGCGTCACTAGACATAGGACGTTATGTTCCAAAATAGCCATGAGCCGAAGCAACACTACACAGTAGCAGACAGAATCACATAACAAACATGATTATAAACCCTCCTGTTCAATAATCCCCCTCAGGAGATATTAACCCTTGATTCCTAGATACAAAAAGGAGTCTCACTGAGACCCTATGTTAAAGTTATCCCCGAAAGGTTGTAGCCCCTCTCGGATAAACAGTCGAAATTACAATACATCCATGATGAAAGTAAAATTAAACGATCTTAAAGGAATCTACGCTGTGGAACAGGAACACGGCCCTTCAAGTGTGACAGATAGTAGCATCGCTTCTGCCATGGACTTGAGAGAAAAAAGCAGGCAGCGAAACTCGTCAACGCTGATTGCTTGTGGAGCTGTTAATATGAGTCGGGATGGTTTCGCAGAAAGACTCTCCCTGCATCTCCGGACTCTAACTTTCACCCATGCTCTCACTGAGAGGCTGACAGGACTACTTAAAACTCCAGTCCCATGCCGAAGAGTACTACCCTCCATAAGAGACTATCGAAAACTTCTGACACTTCTCTGCCAACCTCCTGGGACGAAAGGCAAAAAATGATTTGGGGATGAGGGAAGTGGGAGTATTTAAGCTTTTGGCTGGGGTGTCTTTGCCTCCTCCTGGTGGCCAGGTTCTAAATTCCCAAAAGTAATGAATGCAGCTGTGGACTCTTTCCATTTATGAAGAAAAATAACATTTTTTTTGTTAGTATAATGCCAGTTTGTGTAAAAAAAAAACACATAATTTATAATTTGCATATTTTACTTTATATTTTGATAACAATGTATACAGAAAACTTCTGGGGAAAACCAAGTGGGGTTTCTTGACTAGATTTGCTAATTTTCTATACAATAATTATATGTTAAACAAAGAAAAGAGAAAAATTAGTAAGCTCAACTATATTTGATACAAAATTTATTATAATCACGATTCAAATTTTTAAGTCAGGAGGTGCAGCCTGGTAAATAAATATGCAAAACAAGTAAATAGACAAGTGGATCTACCGATATAAGGTGTATCCAAAAAGACCAGGAGAATTGAACCCTCCTTAAATAAATGACAAAACACAAGGGCATGTATGCAAAAATAAAAAATTGTTTATAGAAATATAATCAAAATACAATAAATAAATGTATATACAAATAGACAAAAAGACACACATAGAAGACACATGGGCCCCTCATGCAGCTCTGAAAGAAACTAAGCAGGCTGAAAATTAAACAGGCTATTGCAAAGTGCACCACAAAGAAAAGTGCTGGGTACCGTTACAGCTTATACCAAAAGGTATTTAGTAGCTGGTAACTGGGAAGTAGTTGTTAGTAATCAGGTCACAGTTCATAATTCGCGTTGTATTAAAATCAGCTGCTTAATTCCTATTGGCTGTTAAAATCAGCCAATAGGGGCGTGTCCGGGCTATGGTCCAAGATGGCTGCTAAATTAGGAGCTCTCTAATCCAATACTGCAATCCACCTGCAATTTGGACTTCAAAAAGCCATCCAGTAGGAATTTATATCCTAAAACATAGGGGACACTTTACTGACTGGAACGCTATAAAAAAAAAAGCAGAAAAAAAATTGTTGTTTGCAAAGCAAGAGGACTTCCTAAACTGGACCGCTGAGACTCACTGGTGGCCTCTACGGAGAGAGAGTTCAGCACCCCCCCGGGAAACCGGGTTAACAGAGATTATAGACATTCTCTTTCCAACTTTAATATTGAACATGGGGGATTTCTATGTCTCCCTACAAAAGCTGATGATCTCCTTTGAAAGCACAATGTGCGACAGATTTGACAGGCTTCTGGCCCGCATGGAGTCCGCCCACCTCAGGGAAATGACACCCTTTCAGGAGGAAAGATCCATTGCAGAGCCGGATGAAGCGGGTACGGTCATACAACGGAGTATGTCTGAACGGCGTGAGAGAGGAGACCAGGACGGCACACAATCAAGCAAATGTAAGAAATCTTTGCCCTCTGCTGTGTCCCGGGAGGGAGCGGCCGGCCCTCTGGGGAATGGCGGGGAGAGTGGAACACATGAGCTATGCGATAAGGCCGGATGGTCTTCTGCCCCTATAAAAGGGATAGCAAGCTACTTGGTGTCCCCTGCACCCTCGCCAAACTTGTTGGGCATGATAAAGGCAAGCGGAGTATACTTCGCTAGAAATAAACTCATGCAGCGATGTCATGGATTTGGGGAGCGCCGGGCTACCTGCGGCTTACAGGTTATTGTGCAGCTCAGTCTCTTCATCGGGCCGACTCATCTGGGGCAAACACAGTGCAGAGTTTGCGAAGAAAATGCCCGCTTGACTGAGAGTATCCTCCTGAAGGGACTGGGTCTCTGCAGATCCGTCAGGGACGGTGTTGGTTAGCGGAGGAGGCTTGCCATTTTAGGTGTTGGGCTGAGTGATGGATACGCATTTAAGCATACTGCTGGTGGTAATTAGTCACTCATCCTCGGACCAGGGGTCGGCTTGTTTTTCCTTCATGAACGCTTATTTGTTTGTGTACCTCTGTTTGCACTTATGCCTTAACATTTTGTTTTTGTGTTTGTTCTCTGTGTATGCCCCTAAAACATGTTCAAACTATAAGATATGCCACTACCTGAGATAAAGACTAGACCTTGTCGCAGTTATTAATTTAGTTTGGTGCTATGTACTTAGATAGGGACTCAGTTAATAGATCAGATGGGTGTTATAACTCCGAAAATGCTACAAGATCTCTGTTATGCATATACCTTAATAATGTACATATTTATCTGCAGGCTCTATTGATTGAGTGTATATGGCAGCAATAACCTTTATTAGAGTGTTATTCAGGGGACAAAAATGTTTTACTTTATGCTGGTAATGGGTTTGACACATCTATGAAGGGTGATACACACCAACTATATAGGTCTCCTCCCCTTATGTATATTCTTGGCACACTGGATACTACTATATAGCGTCTTAAATATGCCAGGGTTGCAGGGGTGGAGTCTCAGATCTTATGAACCCATGCTACCCGCTAAACACACACATTCCTGGGTCTAGTACCGGCTAGTTAGGTTTGCTTACATATTTGCGTAGAGAGCCAAGTTTGTGGTTAAGTTTTTGAATACAGACATGCCCCTCTGCCCAATAACACTTTTGAATTTTAGGGCACTTTTGGCCCTCTGTTTGCGCTGCTATAACTACTGCACCTATTATTATCCTTGTAGTTTCATACAAGGTTTTAGAAGTCCATATTAGTGCCAACCCTTACAACACTACGTACAATAATTCTAGATTATCTCTGCGGCCTTGATGGGACCTATACAGCTAACTGGAGCTTCACTACTACGCTGGGTCTTAGAGGGGCTCGCAACTTTAACTCCTACATTTACCTCACATTTTTCTTTCCCACCTGTGGGCCAGGAGTGGCCGCTCACTTTTAATGGAGGTTTACCACTATCAAGTTTTCACATATTTTTAGGGGGTTCGGTGTCAAAATATATATAAAATATGCTATTAATTTGTTGTGTTTGAATGGTTTATGTTCTGATGTAAAAGTATGGACACATTTCCTAATGTCTACCTCATGGTAAAAAATGAGATGCTTACTATTATTACCCATATGTAGAGCCTACTAACTGTTGTGTTAGGTTACTTGCTACCACTAGGAGGTTAATGGTATGATACCCTCACATAACTGTATAGTATTGTATCTACAGACTTGGGTACGTGGCTTTGGAGTGGTGTATCAGGTTCTCACAAAGTCTACCAATTTCCGTGTTAAGCCACTTAACTCACATCTTGATAGGAGGGATATAGCTGTAACCTCAGATGTTAATGGGCAAAATTTAATCTCCATGGGTATAAACAGTTACATTTATGGTATGGACATATAAGACCTAATCCTTTCCTTAGAGAGCTCTGCTACGAAATCTAGGTCGAATGATGATCACTTGTCATGTTACTTTTTTTTTTGTCCATGTTTCCATGTTTATATAGAAAAAGAGGTTTTGCATACGGCCTACTGTAATTCCTGATGTGCAGGATCTCATATCGCTTACAGTTCTATGACATGCATGTGAAACGCAAGATTTGATGTATGTATTTAGGCATGTTGCCGTGATGTCGTATGATGTTATATGTATTTCATTGTTACCTCAATAAAAACTATTAAAAAAAAAAAAAAAAAATCAGCCAATAGGATTTAAGCAGCTCTAATTCCTATTGGCTGATTTTAATCACCAAAAGTAACTAAACCTATTAACCCCTAAACCGCAGTTCCCAAACATCGCCGACACTAATAGGATTTAAGCAGCTCTCATTCCTATTCAAATCAGCCAATAGCAATGAGAGCTGCTTAAATTTGAATCAGCCAATAGGAATGAGAGCTGCTTAATTCCTATTGGCTGTTCAAATCAGCCAAAAGGATTTAAGCAAATCTAATTCCTATTGGCTGATTTTAATTTTTCAGCCAATAGGAATGCAACGGTACGCAAATATAAAAAGGGGTATCTTGCATTGAATCCTCAGTGTGCAGCGGACGATCGCATAAAGAGGACCTCCATGTCACACCGATGGACCTCCGCCTCCGTGCATCGACTGCTCCACCTCCGCAGGGATGAAGAAGATGCTGATCCCGTGATAGATGAAGATGGAGCCGCCTGGATCAAGATGCTTCGCTGCTGGGATGAAGATCTTTCGCCGGACTTCAGCAACTGTACTGAGTACCAATTTTGGGATTAGTGTTAGTTGTTGTTTTTTGTCATTTTAGGGTGTTTTTTTTTTTAGATTAGGGTTTTTAATGGGCAGTAAAAACAAAATTTATGCTTACCTGATAAATTTCTTTCTTTTGAGATGTACCGAGTCCACGGTTTCATCCTTACTTGTGGGATATTATCCTTCCTAACAGGAAGTGGCAAAGGGAGCACCCACAGCAGAGCTGTCTATATAGCTCCCCCTTAACTCCACCCCCCAGTCATTCGACCGAAGGCCAAGGAAGAAAAAGGAGAAACTATAAGGTGCAGAGGTGACTGAAGTTTTCAATAAAAAATACTATCTGTCTTGAATAGACAGGGCGGGCCGTGGACTCGGTACATCGCAAAAGAAAGAAATTTATCAGGTAAGCATAAATTTTGTTTTCTTTTGCAAGATGTACCGAGTCTACGGTTTCATCCTTACTTGTGGGATACCAATACCAAAGCTTTAGGACACAGATGAAGGGAAGGACAAGACAGGAACTTAAACGGAAGGCACCACTGCTTGCAAAACCTTTCTCCCAAAAATAGCCTCCGAAGAAGCAAAAGTATCAAATTTGTAAAATTTGGAAAAGGTATGAAGCGAAGACCAAGTCGCAGCCTTACAACTTTGTTCAACAGAAGCATCATTTTTTTCTTTCAGGAGGCTGCTGTCCAGCAGTCTCATAAGCCAAACGGATGATGCTTTTTAGCCAAAAGGAAAGAGAGGTAGCCGTAGCCTTTTGACCTCTACGCTTTCCAGAATAGACAACAAACAAAGAAGATGTTTGACGAAAATCTTTGGTTGCCTGCAAATAAAACTTCAAAGCACGAACCACGTCCAAGTTGTGCAACAGACGTTCCTTCTTAGAAGAAGAATTAGGACACAGAGAAGGAACAACAATTTCCTGATTGATATTCCTGTTAGAAACAACCTTAGGGAGGAACCCAGGTTTGGTACGCAAAACCACCTTATCAGCATGGAAAACAGATAGTTCAGAAACTCTTCGAGCTGAAGAGATAGCAACTAGAAACAGAACTTTCCAAGATAGAAGCTTAATATCTATGGAATGCAGGGGTTCAAAGAGAACTCCTTGAAGAACTTTAATAACTAAATTCAAACTCCATGGCGGAGCCACAGGTTTAAACACAGGCTTGATTCTAACTAAAGCCTGACAGAACGCCTGAACGTCTGGGACATCTGCCAGATGCTTGTGCAAGAGAATAGACAAAGCAGATATCTGTCAACTAGCTGACAATCCCTTCTCCAATCCGTCTTAGAGAAAGGACAAAATCCTAGGAATCCTGATCTTACTCCATGAGTAGCCTTTGGATTCGCACCAATAAATATATTTACGCCATATCTTATGATAAATTTTCCTAGTGACAGGCTTTCGAGCCTGAATCAAGGTATATATGACCGACTCAGAGAACCCCCGCTTGGAAAAGCTCAAGCTTCAATCTCAAAGCAGTCAGTCGCAGAGAAACTAGATTTGGATGCTGGAACGGACCTTGAATCAGAAGGTCCTGTCTCAGTGGCAGAGTCCATGGTGAAAGAGATGACATGTCCACCAGGTCTGCATACCAAGTCCTGCGTGGCCACGCAGGTGCTATCAAAATCACCAAAGCTCTCTCCTGTTTGATTCTGGCAATCAAACGAGGAAGGAGAGGAAATGGTGGAAACACATAAGCCACGTTGAACGACCAGGGTACTGCAAGAGCATCTATCAGTACTGCCTGAGGATCCCTTGACCTGGACCCGTATCGAGGAAGTTTGGCATTCTGACGAGACGCCATCAGATCCAATTCTGGTGTGCCCCATTGCTGAATCAATTGTGCAACACCTCCGGATGGAGTTCCCACTCCCCCGGATGAAAAGTCTGACGACTTAAAAAATCCGCTTCCCAGTTCTCCACTCCTGGGATATAGATTGCTGATAGATGGCAAGAGTGAGTCTCTGCCCATTGAATTGTTTTGGAAACCTCTATCATTGCTAGAGAACTCTTTGTTCCCCCTTGATGATTTATATATGCTACAGTTGTGATATTGTCCGACTGGAATCTTAGGAATCTGGCCGACGCCAGCTGAGGGCACGCCTGAAGCACGTTGAATATTTCTAGAATATTTATCTGGAGGAGAGCCTCCTCCTGAGTCCACAATCCCTGTGCGTTCAGGGAATTCCAGACTGCACCCCAGCCCAACAGGCTGGCGTCCGTCGTCACTATGACCCATGCTGGCCTGCAGAAACACATTCCCTTGGACAGATGATCCTGTGACAACCACCAAAGAAGAGAGTCTCTGGTCTCTTGGTCCAGATTTATCCAAGGAGATAAATCTGCATAATCCTCATTCCACTGTTTGAGCATGCAAAGTTGCAGTGGTCTGAGATGCAAGCGAGCAAACGGAACTATGTCCAGTGCCGCTACCCTTAAACCGATTTCCTCCATACACTGGACCACTGACGGCCGAGGAATGGAATGAAGAGCTCGGCAGATGGATAAATCTTTGATTTCCTGACCTCTGTCAGAAAAATGTCCATGTCCACCGAATCTATCAGAGTTCCCAGAAATGGAACTCTTGTGAGAGGGATAAGTGAACTCTTTTGCACGTTCACCTTCCACCCGTGAGATCTTAGAAAAGCCAACACGATATCCGTGTGAGACTTGGCTAATTGGTAAGTTGACGCCTGGATTAAGATATCGTCCAGATAAGGCGCCACAGCTATGCCCCGCGGCCTTGGAACCGCCAGAAGGGACCCTAGCACCTTTGTGAAAATTCTGTTTGTCCAGAAAGGCGAACCTGAGGAACTGGTGATGATCTTTGTGGATAGGAATGTGTAGATACGCATCCTTTAAGTCCACGGTGGTCATATATTGACCCTCCTGGATCATTGGCAAAATATCCCGAATGGTCTCCATCTTGAAGGATGGGACTCTGAGAAATTTGTTTAGGATCTTGAGATCCAAAATTGGTCTGAAAGTTCCCTCTTTTTTGGGAACCACAAACAGATTGGAGTAGAACCCTTGCCCCTGTTCTGTATTCGGAACTGGGCAGATCACTCCCATGGAATATAGGTCTGCAACCCCGGCAGCTTAGATAAAACCTCAGTGAGGGAAGTATTCATAACTGCGCATATCCTGCAGGGTGAAAGAATTAGACGCACTAGAAGTACTTGGCGTCGCTTGTGCGGGCGTTAACAGTTGTAACACTTGGGGAGAATTAGATGGTATAACCTAAATGATAAAAACAGAGATAGATGTGGCGCTAAAGGCAGCACGGTATATACTAAAGATACGGCAAGAGAAATACCTAATATTGATAATAACTGTTATACATAAATATGATAAAAATGATGAAAAAACAAACAGCGGACTCAAAAGTTATTAATAAACAGCGGACTCAAAAGTTATTAGTAAAATCTCAGAATCTTTATATTTGAAATTAATACTTTATATTTGAAATTAATACTTTGTTAAAATCAATCGATAGCAAAAGTTAAAGGTACATAGGAATACACATAAAAAATGATATACAATAACACTAAATGAACCACCGGTGGTTTAATTTAATAATAAAAAACTGGTAATATCTAAAAAAGAGGAGCTGATTTCCCTTAAGCGTAAATCAATGTGGGTAAGGCTGAAATGTCCACTTAGCAAATGATTGTCAAATATAGAAATCCAACAATAAAAAAGGATTTGATTTAGAAGGTCAAATGAGCAAAGAGACCCGTTAGTTTCTGTAGTAATTCAATGTATCCAGACAGTCAACAGGAATCCCCAATCCAAGCTGACAAGTTATGAAAGTTTAAATGATAATACCTTTTGCGCTGCAGGACAAATACCTCTGGGCAGGCTCTCTTTTAGATTCAGAGACTCACCAGACACTTCGGTCGATTCCTGTATGTAGTGACCGGGTAGCTAAGTCCCTTCTCGCAGCTTTTTTCTGTTAGCCTGTCTGCCGTAGTGCTTCGTCGGCAAACGTTTGGCGTGTGACGTCAGGTCGAGCGTCACGTGGCTGAAATCCTCCAATCAGTGTGGGGGTTCCCCGCTGTCGGTATTGCTGCGGGAAATTTGAAATCCGGACAATCTCAGAGCGCTCTGATGGATAGTGGTAGTAGTTCAAAGTTGCATCTACGCGTTTCAGCCGTGTACCGGCCTTTATCAAGATGATCAGTCCATAGTGAACTATCCTTTTATAGTGATTTCAATTTCCTGTTTATTTCTTTTGGGTCATATCTTATTGGCTAGCCACCATTTGACCTTTAAAATATTGGAGAGAATTTTGAGTCGCAAATTATCTGTCCTTACCAGTTAACCCAATACTTGGTGCATTAAATGCCTAAAATTATAAAGTAATCATATAAATGCTTAAACTTAACATTTCTATAGTTATATTAAAGTTCAACAGCCCATAATTTAATTTGTAATTCTTAAATATAATTTAAGAAAGTGCAAATAAGTTTCTAAAACATAAATATTATTATTAATAAAAAAATATATATATACTATAATAAACCATAAAGGCAACAAATGATTCTTAGACACACTTCACCCTAATATAAAGCAATCTTAACTGACAAATCTCATGCAATATATTAATAAATAACCTATCTCATAAAAAATATATATATGTACAAGATAAATATAAATATAGAAAGAATCCTTTTAATAAAAATCAAAGTTTTAATGTAAGTCTCCATAAATAACCAACATAGGAAAAAAAAATTTTTTTTGTATTCTAAAATTAATGTGAAAACATATATAAAAGATAAAAATTAATTTATATTCCATTAAAGTTTGATCTAGCTGATAATCTTATGTTAATTTGAGAATTTTGTTTTTAAAAGAATCATATATTTAAAATATCATATATTTAAAAGTAGGGGGGGGGAAATTTTAATAGGTGCCCGTAAAACTAGCATAAGCTAATAGCTTATATTAATGTATAAAAGGGTTCAAGTCTAGTTCTGCATTCAAACCATCCGGTACCAATGTGCCAAAATTAAAAATCAGTTCAGCTTCCTTGTATAAAATTAATCTTTCAAAGTCACCTCCCCTACCATCATGTTTAACCTTTTTTATACCCCACCAACTAAGCTCGCTAATATTGCTACTGTGATACTCTTTGAAGTGTTTAGAAACAAAATGCCCCTCAAAACCATTTTTAATATTATTTATATGATCTCTTATCCTATCCCTTAATTTCCTTTGGGTCTGACCTAGATACTGCTTTTTACAAGAACACTGGAGGAGGTAGATAACATAATTTATGTAAGAACTTACCTGATAAATTCATTTCTTTCATATTAACAAGAGTCCATGAGCTAGTGACGTATGGGATATACATTCCTACCAGGAGGGGCAAAGTTTCCCAAACCTTAAAATGCCTATAAATACACCCCTCACCACACCCACAAATCAGTTTAACGAATAGCCAAGAAGTGGGGTGATAAGAAAAAAAGTGCGAAGCATATAAAATAAGGAATTGGAATAATTGTGCTTTATACAAAAAAATCATAACCACCACAAAAAAGGGTGGGCCTCATGGACTCTTGTTAATATGAAAGAAATGAATTTATCAGGTAAGTTCTTACATAAATTATGTTTTCTTTCATGTAATTAACAAGAGTCCATGAGCTAGTGACGTATGGGATAATGACTACCCAAGATGTGGATCTTTCCACACAAGAGTCACTAGAGAGGGAGGGATAAAATAAAGACAGCCAATTCCTGCTGAAAATAATCCACACCCAAAATAAAGTTTAACAAAAAACATAAGCAGAAGATTCAAACTGAAACCGCTGCCTGAAGAACTTTTCTACCAAAAACTGCTTCAGAAGAAGAAAATACATCAAAATGGTAGAATTTAGTAAAAGTATGCAAAGAGGACCAAGTTGCTGCTTTGCAGATCTGGTCAACCGAAGCTTCATTCCTAAACGCCCAGGAAGTGGAAACTGACCTAGTAGAATGAGCTGTAATTCTTTGAGGCGGAATTTTACCCGACTCAACATAGGCAAGATGAATTAAAGATTTCAACCAAGATGCCAAAGAAATGGCAGAAGCTTTCTGGCCTTTCCTAGAACCGGAAAAGATAACAAATAGACTAGAAGTCTTACGGAAAGATTTCGTAGCTTCAACATAATATTTCAAAGCTCTAACAACATCCAAAGAATGCAATGATTTCTCCTTAGAATTCTTAGGATTAGGACATAATGAAGGAACCACAATTTCTCTACTAATGTTGTTGGAATTCACAACTTTAGGTAAAAATTCAAAAGAAGTTCGCAACACCGCCTTATCCTGATGAAAAATCAGAAAAGGAGACTCACACGAAAGAGCAGATAATTCAGAAACTCTTCTAGCAGAAGAGATGGCCAAAAGGAACAAAACTTTCCAAGAAAGTAATTTAATGTCCAATGAATGCATAGGTTCAAACGGAGGAGCTTGAAGAGCTCCCAAAACCAAATTCAAACTCCATGGAGGAGAAATTGACTTAATGACAGGTTTTATACGAACCAAAGCTTGTACAAAACAATGAATATCAGGAAGAATAGCAATCTTTCTGTGAAAAAGAACAGAAAGAGCGGAGATTTGTCCTTTCAAAGAACTCGCGGACAAACCCTTATCTAAACCATCCTGAAGAAACTGTAAAATTCTCGGTATTCTAACAGAATGCCAAGAAAAATGATGAGAAAGACACCAAGAAATATAAGTCTTCCAGACTCTATAATATATCTCTCGAGATACAGATTTACGAGCCTGTAACATAGTATTAATCACGGAGTCAGAGAAACCTCTATGACCAAGAATCAAGCGTTCAATCTCCATACCTTTAAATTTAAGGATTTCAGATCCGGATGGAAAAAAGGACCTTGAGACAGAAGGTCTGGTCTTAACGGAAGAGTCCATGGTTGGCAAGATGCCATCCGGACAAGATCCGCATACCAAAACCTGTGAGGCCATGCCGGAGCTATTAGCAGAACAAACGAGCATTCCCTCAGAATCTTGGAGATTACTCTTGGAAGAAGAACTAGAGGCGGAAAGATATAGGCAGGATGATACTTCCAAGGAAGTGATAATGCATCCACTGCCTCCGCCTGAGGATCCCGGGATCTGGACAGATACCTGGGAAGTTTCTTGTTTAGATGAGAGGCCATCAGATCTATCTCTGGGAGCCCCCACATTTGAACAATCTGAAGAAATACCTCTGGGTGAAGAGACCATTCGCCCGGATGCAACGTTTGGCGACTGAGATAATCCGCTTCCCAATTGTCTACACCTGGGATATGAACCGCAGAGATTAGACAGGAGCTGGATTCCGCCCAAACCAAAATTCGAGATACTTCTTTCATAGCCAGAGGACTGTGAGTTCCTCCTTGATGATTGATGTATGCCACAGTTGTGACATTGTCTGTCT
Organism: Bombina bombina; assembly: GCF_027579735.1. Classification (NCBI taxonomy): domain Eukaryota; kingdom Metazoa; phylum Chordata; class Amphibia; order Anura; family Bombinatoridae; genus Bombina; species Bombina bombina. The sequence continues at coordinate 827,635,639 of NC_069500.1, forward strand.
GAAAACAAATGAACGATTCTCTCTTCAGAAGAGGCCAAAACTGAAGAGCTCTGAAAACTGCACGGAGTTCCAAGATATTGATCGGTAATCTCACCTCCTGAGATTCCCAAACTCCTTGTGCCGTCAGAGATCCCCACACAGCTCCCCAACCTGTGAGACTTGCATCTGTTGAAATTACAATCCAGGTCGGAAGAACAAAAGAAGCCCCCTGAATTAAACGATGGTGATCTGTCCACCACGTTAGAGAGTGCCGAACAATCGGTTTTAAAGATATTAATTGATATATCTTCGTCTAATCCCTGCACCATTGGTTCAGCATACAGAGCTGAAGAGGTCGCATGTGAAAACGAGCAAAGGGGATCGCGTCCGATGCAGCAGTCATAAGACCTAGAATTTCCATGCATAAGGCTACCGAAGGGAATGATTGAGACTGAAGGTTTCGACAGGCTGTAATCAATTTTAGACGTCTCTTGTCTGTTAAAGACAAAGTCATGGACACTGAATCTATCTGGAAACCCAGAAAGGTTACCCTTGTTTGAGGAATCAAAGAACTTTTTGGTAAATTGATCCTCCAACCATGATCTTGAAGAAACAACACAAGTCGATTCGTATGAGACTCTGCTAAATGTAAAGACGGAGCAAGTACCAAGATATCGTCCAAATAAGGAAATACCACAATACCCTGTTCTCTGATTACAGACAGAAGGGCACCGAGAATCTTTGTGAAAATTCTTGGAGCTGTAGCAAGGCCAAACGGTAGAGCCACAAATTGGTAATGCTTGTCTAGAAAAGAGAATCTCAGGAACTGATAATGATCTGGATGAATCGGAATATGCAGATATGCATCCTGTAAATCTATTGTGGACATATAATTCCCTTGCTGAACAAAAGGCAATATAGTCCTTACAGTTACCATCTTGAACGTTGGTATCCTTACATAACGATTCAATAATTTTAGATCCAGAACTGGTCTGAAGGAATTCTCCTTCTTTGGTACAATGAAGAGATTTGAATAAAACCCTATCCCCTGTTCCGGAACTGGAACTGGCATAATTACTCCAGCCAACTCTAGATCTGAAACACAATTCAGAAATGCTTGAGCTTTCACTGGATTTACTGGGACATGGGAAAGAAAAAAAACTCTTTGCAGGAGGTCTCATCTTGAAACCAATTTTGTACCCTTCTGAAACAATGTTCTGAATCCAAAGATTGTGAACAGAATTGATCCAAATTTCTTTGAAAAAACGTAACCTGCCCCCTACCAGCTGAACTGGAATGAGGGCCGTACCTTCATGTGAACTTAGAAGCAGGCTTTGCCTTTCTAGCAGGCTTGGATTTATTCCAGACTGGAGATGGTTTCCAAACTGAAACTGCTCCTGAGGACGAAGGATCAGGCTTTTGTTCTTTGTTGAAACGAAAGGAACGAAAACGATTGTTAGCCCTGTTTTTACCTTTAGACTTCTTATCCTGTGGTAAAAAAGTTCCTTTCCCACCAGTAACAGTTGAAATAATAGAATCCAACTGAGAACCAAATAATTTGTTTCCCTGGAAAGAAATGGAAAGTAGAGTTGATTTAGAAGCCATATCAGCATTCCAAGTCTTAAGCCATAAAGCTCTTCTGGCTAAGATAGCCAGAGACATAAATCTAACATCAACTCTAATAATATCAAAAATGGCATCACAGATGAAATTATTAGCATGCTGGAGAAGAATAATAATATCATGAGAATCACGATTTGTTACTTGTTGCGCTAGAGTTTCCAACCAAAAAGTTGAAGCTGCAGCAACATCAGCCAATGATATAGCAGGTCTAAGAAGATTACCTGAACATAGATAAGCTTTTCTTAGAAAAGATTCAATTTTTCTATCTAAAGGATCCTTAAACGAGGTACCATCTGATGTAGGAATGGTAGTACGTTTAGCAAGGGTAGAAATAGCCCCATCAACTTTAGGGATTTTGTCCCAAAATTCTAACCTGTCAGGCGGAACAGGATATAATTGCTTAAAACGTTTAGAAGGAGTAAATGAATTACCCAATTTATCCCATTCCTTAGCAATTACTGCAGAAATAGCATTAGGAACAGGAAAGACTTCTGGAATAACCGCAGGAGCTTTAAAAACCTTATCCAAACGTATAGAATTAGTATCAAGAGGACTAGAATCCTCTATTTCTAAAGCAATTAGTACTTCTTTAAGTAAAGAGCGAATAAATTCCATCTTAAATAAATATGAAGATTTATCAGCATCAATCTCTGAGACAGAATCCTCTGAACCAGAAGAGTCCAAAGAATCAGAATGATGGTGTTCATTTAAAAATTCATCTGTAGAGAGAGAAGATTTAAAAGACTTTTTACGTTTACTAGAAGGAGAAATAACAGACAAAGCCTTCTTTATGGATTCAGAAACAAAATCTCTTATGTTATCAGGAACATTCTGCACCTTAGATGTTGAGGGAACTGCAACAGGCAATGGTACATCACTAAAGGAAATATTATCTGCATTAACAAGTTTGTCATGACATTTAATACAAACAACAGCTGGAGGAATAGCTACCAAAAGTTTACAGCAGATACACTTAGCTTTGGTAGATCCAGCAGGCAGAGGTTTTCCTGTAGTATCTTCTGGCTCAGATGCAACGTGAGACATCTTGCAATATGTAAGAGAAAAAACAACATATAAAGCAAAATAGATCAAATTCCTTATAAGACAGTTTCAGGAATGGGAAAAAAATGCCAAACATCAAGCTTCTAGCAACCAGAAGCAAATGAAAAATGAGACTGAAATAATGTGGAGACAAAAGCGACGCCCATATTTTTTTGGCGCCAAATAAGACGCCCACATTATTTGGCGCCTAAATGTTTTTGGCGCCAAAAATGACGCCACATCCGGAACGCCGACACTTTTGGCGCAAAATAACGTCAAAAATGACGCAACTTCTGGCGACACGTATGACGCCGGAAACGGAAAAGAATTTTTGCGCCAAAAAAGTCCGCGCCAAGAATGACGCAATAAAATGAAGCATTTTCAGCCCCCGCGAGCCTAACAGCCCACAGGGAAAAAAGTCAAATTTTTGAGGTAAGAAAAAATATGATAATTAAAGCATAATCCCAAATATGAAACTGACTGTCTGGAAATAAGGAAAGTTGAACATTCTGAGTCAAGGCAAATAAATGTTTGAATACATATATTTAGAACTTTATAAATAAAGTGCCCAACCATAGCTTAGAGTGTCACAGAAAATAAGACTTACTTACCCCAGGACACTCATCTACATGTTTGTAGAAAGCCAAACCAGTACTGAAACGAGAATCAGTAGAGGAAATGGTAAATATAAGAGTATATCGTCGATCTGAAAAGGGAGGTAAGAGATGAATCTCTACGACCGATAACAGAGAACCTTATGAAATAGACCCCGTAGAAGGAGATCACTGCATTCAATAGGCAATACTCTCCTCACATCCCTCTGACATTCACTGCACGCTGAGAGGAAAACCGGGCTCCAACTTGCTGCGGAGCGCATATCAACGTAGAATCTAGCACAAACTTACTTCACCACCTCCCTTGGAGGCAAAGTTTGTAAAACTGATTTGTGGGTGTGGTGAGGGGTGTATTTATAGGCATTTTAAGGTTTGGGAAACTTTGCCCCTCCTGGTAGGAATGTATATCCCATACGTCACTAGCTCATGGACTCTTGTTAATTACATGAAAGAAAACACCCTTATCACTACATCTGATTATATCCTTTATGGTGTGTCTGTAGTTTCTGGTGGTTGAACCGATTTCCTTTAGTTTTGTGCTGTGTTTACAAGCTACACAGCTATAGCATGGAAAGAAACCTTTTATTTGAGACCCCATTAAGTCCACATCTATTGTGTTTCTGTTTCTTTTGTACATACTAGGAGCTAACTCATTTTTCAAATTTTTTGCTTTGGTGTAGATTATATCTGGGTATTTCTTCACATGGTCTCCTAGTATGTGATCTTTCCTTATAAGGTGCCAGTGCTTATTTAAAATTGATTTTATATGGCTATGTTGGGCATTATACTTTGTAATAAAAGGTATGTTCAATTTCGGCACTTGGTCATTTTTCTGGAGGCTTCTCTCTTTACCTCTAAGGAGTTCTTCCCTATCCCTCAACCTTGCTGTCTCAATTGCTTTATTGACATTGTTTACTTCATATCCTTTATCCAGGAACTTATCTTTTAAGACTAAAGATTGAGTTTCAAAATCTTCTATGTTACTGCAGTTTTTTTTGATCCTAGTAAACTGGCTAGTAGGAATATTTTCTATCCATTTAGTTAAGTGACAGCTTTCCATGTGTACATAATTGTTAGCGTCTACTTTTTTGAAAAACGTCTTTGTATGGATTTTTTGGTCAATAATATTTATCTCTAGATCCAGAAAATGTAAGGATTTACTACTTATTTCACTTGTAAATTTCAAACCCAGACTATTTTGGTTAAAATCTTCTAAGAATAGGTTGAGTAATTCACAATCACCATTCCAAATTATGAAAATATCATCTATAAATCTTTTGTAGGCTACCAAGTTCGCACCCCATGCTCCTTTATAAATAAAAGACTCTTCTAGGTAACCCATAAAAATGTTGGCATAGCTGGGTGCGAACTTGGTGCCCATTGCAGTACCCTTTTGTTGTAGATAGTATTTCCCATCAAAGATAAAATAGTTATTGGTTAAAATAAATTCAATACATTTCAAAATAAAATGACACTGATCTGTTTTTAGGTTTATATCCTTTTTTAGAAAATGTTTTACTGCCAACAAGCCCAAATTATGTTCAATATTTGTGTATAAGCTAGTTACGTCACAAGTGACCATCAGATATTTATCATTCCAATCTATTTGGTTTAAAATATTCAGTAGATGTGTAGAATCTTTAAGATAGGCTGGCAGGTTAATTACATACTTCTGAAGGAATTGGTCAATATATTGGGATAAGTTGGAGGTTAATGAGTTAATTCCGGAAATTATTGGGCGTCCTGGTGGGTTAATGAGTGATTTATGGATTTTTGGCAAAAAGTAAAAAGTTGGGGTTCTGGGAAATTTTATTGTCAGAAAATTGAATTCCTTTAAATTTAATAAACCTTTGGATTGTGCTTCAGTCAAGATTTTATCTAGATTTTGCTTTTGTTTAATTATAGGATCGTTTAATAATTTCTTATAAGTATTCTTATCATCTAAAATTCTCGCAGCTTCCTTAAGATAATCCTTAGTATTCATTAAAACTACCCCCCCCACCCTTGTCCGCCTGCTTTATGACAATATCCCTATTATTTCTTAAATCTTGGAGTGTTTTGTGTTCCTCTCTCGATAAATTAAAATTTATGTACTTACTCTTACCATCCCATTTTTCTAGATCTTTTTTGACTTTATTTTCAAGCAGAGTTAAATTATCTCCTTTATCTTTAGTCGGGTAAAAGTTTGATTTATTTTTCAAAGTAGTATGTTGGTAGCAGGGTGAAGTATCTCCATTAATCTTATTTTGTGACTGGCTTTCCAGGGGATTTTTTATAAAATATCTTTTGAGCGTTAGTTTTCTGATGTATTGGTTAATGTTGATTAGTGTTTCGAATTTATTTAGTTTTGTAGTTGGTGCAAAAGTCAAACCTCTACTTAAAACTTTTTCTTGTATGTTATTTAATTTAATATTACTTAGGTTAAAAATTCCCTCTGTATTTATCTTATCCTCATTTGTTTCTCCCTTTCGTCTGTTACCTCTTCCTCTTCTTCCTCTCTGTCCCTTTTTTCCCTTCTGAACTTTGCATTTGTTTTTTGTTCCACTTCTAAAAAATCCCTAGAGGTTCCTGGTCTATTAGAGGGTTCATTGTATCTATATTCAATGTCTGAATCAAGTCTTCTTCTTAAAGGGCTGAAGCTATTAGATGTGGGGATTCTCCAGTTAGTTTGTTGACTATTGTTTCTATAATTATTTGGGTTTTCATTTCTCTGAGGATAATTTCTAAAAGTATTCTGATTTCCGTTTCTCTGGGAATAATTATTATTTGAATATGTATAATGGTCTCTATTCCATCTATACTCCCTGTCTCTATTGTAATAATTCCCTCTATTGTATTGATAAGTATTTTGTCCCTGATTATTGTAATAGGGACCTGTTCTTCTATTCTCTGAATAGTTAGAACGGTAATTATGTTCATACTGTCTATTTTGATAAAGGTTATTTATTTCTCTATGATTCCCTTCATTATGATTATCTTTTTCTTTCTGTTTTTTCTGAAATACTTTGAGATGATTTTTATTCGAATTTGTAGCTGTTTCTCTTGCTACTACAGGATTAAAAGTATCTGATGTATCATTTGTATTTGTGCTTTCGTTATATGTTAATTCTGTATTTGTTTGTGAATAATCCTGCTCGTCTCTATTCTTTTTCCTTAATTTCCTCTCAAGAATATCTTTATTTAACTTTTGTAAGTTTTGAATAATATCTTTCTGTTTTTCCTCGTATAATTTAGATTTTTTAGATGGATCAAGGCGTTTTTTGAAATCTTCCACTTTTAGTTTACTCTCTTCCAAAGTTATCATTCTTGATTTTATAATGATATTCATTAGATTAATTGAAGCATTTTCTAATGTCTCATACCACTCAACAGATAGAAAATCTTGTAACTCAAAGTTACATTCCTTTTTTAAACGTAAACCTCTTGGCACAATCTTAGATTCTACATACTTTTTCATAAAAGTTAATTCAATTTTATGTCTAAGTTCTTTAGTTAGAATTCTTTCAAAATCATTCAATGTGGTTTCTAAGTCTTCTTCTATATGGTGCATATTACTCACATTTGTGCCCTCTATTTCTGAGAGGAGAGAATCCCTTAAACTGAAAAGATCCATAATAGGACCAAATACAAAAGAGTGACAAAGAAGTTTTAAACCAGAGTAATAAATAAAGTAACAATATTAAAATAAATTAAAACTTCTAAGCACTAAAAATACCTGCACACATCAAAATAAGATTGCACTCTGGAGGCAATCTAAATGAGAACCCAAATGATAAAAACAGAGATAGATGTGGCGCTAAAGGCAGCACGGTATATACTAAAGATACGGCAAGAGAAATACCTAATATTGATAATAACTGTTATACATAAATATGATAAAAATGATGAAAAAACAAACAGCGGACTCAAAAGTTATTAATAAACAGCGGACTCAAAAGTTATTAGTAAAATCTCAGAATCTTTATATTTGAAATTAATACTTTATATTTGAAATTAATACTTTGTTAAAATCAATCGATAGCAAAAGTTAAAGGTACATAGGAATACACATAAAAAATGATATACAATAACACTAAATGAACCACCGGTGGTTTAATTTAATAATAAAAAACTGGTAATATCTAAAAAAGAGGAGCTGATTTCCCTTAAGCGTAAATCAATGTGGGTAAGGCTGAAATGTCCACTTAGCAAATGATTGTCAAATATAGAAATCCAACAATAAAAAAGGATTTGATTTAGAAGGTCAAATGAGCAAAGAGACCCGTTAGTTTCTGTAGTAATTCAATGTATCCAGACAGTCAACAGGAATCCCCAATCCAAGCTGACAAGTTATGAAAGTTTAAATGATAATACCTTTTGCGCTGCAGGACAAATACCTCTGGGCAGGCTCTCTTTTAGATTCAGAGACTCACCAGACACTTCGGTCGATTCCTGTATGTAGTGACCGGGTAGCTAAGTCCCTTCTCGCAGCTTTTTTCTGTTAGCCTGTCTGCCGTAGTGCTTCGTCGGCAAACGTTTGGCGTGTGACGTCAGGTCGAGCGTCACGTGGCTGAAATCCTCCAATCAGTGTGGGGGTTCCCCGCTGTCGGTATTGCTGCGGGAAATTTGAAATCCGGACAATCTCAGAGCTTCTGACTGAGAATCATCCTGTGACATACTTTTAGTAGCTAAAATATGTTCTTTACAATTTATTGACCTTTCAGTGCATGAGGGACACATTCTAAGTGGAGGTTCCACAATGGCTTCTAAACATATTAAACATTGACTTTCCTCAATGTCAGACATGTTGAACAGGCTAGTAATGACTACAAACAAGCATGAAAACACTTTATTTAGTGAAAAAAATAACAATCTTAAAAAACGGTACTGTGCCTTTAAGAGAAAAAAGCATACACATTCTGCAAAAACGCCTAAACATGCACCAAATTTTTCAAAATTTTGTATGTAGGCACACAATAGGTAGTTAAGATTGCACCACAAAATTTTTTAACAATTAACCCCTTAATGTCCAAACTGGATCGAAAATAGGCACAAATCCGGAAAAAAAAACTCAGCACCTTGCCACAGCCCTGCTGTCGCCCTACCTGCCCTCAGGGATCGAAAGTGTGAGGTAAAAGCTTCAATTTGGCCCCAAACATACACCAGGGCCCTCAGGAGTTAACTTGCTGCTTGTTGAACAAAACTAAGTGCACAACTGAGGCGCGAAAATAGGCCCCGCCCATCTCACTCGATTCGATGTTCCCTGAGCCTTAAAGAACCGCACCAGAGCGGTTATAACTAGCCATGTGGGTTCCAAGACCTTAAAAATAAGCCATGTGTGTCCTAATAAAGTTGTCCAACACGTTTATTGCCCCCATCCAAAAAACATTTGAAAAAAACATTTTACATTCAGTGTCAACCATATATGTAAATGGACCCATAAGCAAGCTAAGTAATGCCCTTCTTTTTATCTCTAGGATTACTGCTTACCCTTACCCTCATGGGGATACTGTCAGCCTTTCTGAAATATCACAGTCTCTCCAGAAAAAATGACTGAACATCATTGCTGTATAGCAAGAAACCGTTCCTCACACTGAAGTTTTCCTGTACTCCTCAGCTTCTGTGGGAACAGCAGTGGACCTTAGTTACAAATGCTAAGATCATCATCCTCTAGGCAGAAATCTTCATCCATCTCCTGCCTGAGAGTAAATAGTACACACCGGTACCATTTAAAAATAACAAACTCTTGCTTGAAGAAAAAGAAAAACTAACAGTTTATCACCTCTTTCACTTTACCCTTCCTGCTTAGAGCCGGCAAAGAGAATGACTGGGGGGTGGAGTTAAGGGGGGAGTTATATAGACAGCTCTGCTGTGGGTGCTCTCTTTGCCACTTCCTGTTAGGAAGGATAATATCCCACAAGTAAGGATGAAACCGTGGACTCGGTACATCTTGCAAAAGAAAGAGCTGAATTCCCTTTTAAGGGCAATGCTCATACAAATGCCCTTTTCAGGGCAATGGGTAGATTAGTCTCTTTTTAGTTAGTTTTTTTTTTTTTATTTTGTGGGTTTGGGGGGGTGGGGTTTGTAATGTTAGGGGGGGTTTGTTTTAATTTTTTAGCAAAAAAAACGGTTAACTTTTGGGCAATGCCCTACAAAAGGCCCTTTTAAGGGCTATTGGTAGTTTATTATAGATTTTTTTTATTTTGGGTGGGGTTTTTTCTTTTAAAAACAGGGTATTAGAAAAGGAATAATTTTTATTATTTTGGATAATTTTGTTTGTTATTTTTTGTAATCTGATTTTTTTATTTTTTTTTTGGGGGGGGTTGTTTTTTTTAGATTAGGCGTTTTTTATTTTTAATGGACCGAAAAAGAGCTGAATGCCCATACAAATGCCCTTTTCAGGGCAATGGGTAGATAAGGTTTATTTTTATTTTGTGGGTTTGGGGGGGGTGGTTTGTAATGTTAGGGGGTGTTTGTTTTTATTTTTTTGCAAAAGAGCTTTATTATAGATTAGGGTTTTTTTTAACTTTGGGTTGTTTGTTTTTGGGTTTTTTTTTTAAATGGGGTATTAGAATAGGAATCATTTTTATTGTTTTAGATAATTTTGTTATTTTTTGTAATGGTATTTTTTTAAAAAAAAATTTTTTAGTGTTTCTTATTTTTTGTAATTGTAGTTTTAATTTTTTTTGTAATGTTAGGTTTTTTAATTTTAATATGCAAGGTTGTTTTTTTTTTGTAATGTTAGGTTTTATTAGTGTAAGCTTAGGTTTTATTTTTATTTCACAGGTAAGTTTGTATTTATTTTAACTAGGTAGTTAGTAAATAGTTATATTGTAGCTAGCTTAGGTTTTATTTTTATTCCACAGGTAAGTTTGTATTTATTTTTAAATAGGTAGTTAATAATTGTAACTTTAATTTAGGTTTATTTTAATTATGTTAAAGTTAGGACGTGTTAGGTTTAGGGGTTAATATAGTTTAATTTAGGTTGTTGCAATGTGGGGGGCAGCGGTTTAGGGGTTAATAGGTTTAGTTAGTGTTGGCAATGTTTGGGAATGGCGGTTTAGGGGTTAATCGATTTAGTTAGTGTCAGCGATGTTTGGGAATTGCGGTTTAGGGGTTAATAGGTTTAGTTAGTGTTGGCGATGTCGGGCAACGGCGGTTTAGGGGTTAATAGGTTTAAGTAGTATCAGCGATGTGGGTGGCGGCAGCGGTTTTAGATAATTTTGTTTCTGCAATTGCCAGCATATTAGTTATGCTAAATTAAATCGTTTTTTCGGATCCATTCTTTATTCATATGCATTATTCTATTCTAAACTTCAGAACAGAATAATGCATATGAATAAAGATGAATCCGAAAAAACTAACGTATCCGAAAAAACTATTTAACAACATAACTAATATGTCGAAAACATTTTTATTTTTTTTTAAACTTAACTAAACTAATTTGCAGAAACAAAATTATTTATGTAACTAATGAAAACGAAACAAATTTGTTAGCTTTGCACATGTCTAGTATTTATGTCCACCTTAACTAAAATTAGTATTTTTTGTTTTTCATGAGAATGATCAATGGCTTGTTCTATGGCCTGGTTGCCACCTGGGAGTAGCTTCTTTTAGCCCAATGGTGTTTTCATGGAGAACTGTCCTAAAGTATATCAGTCTGATCACATATTGGAGCATATGTATCAAGCTGCGTATGGAGCTTGAGGCCCCGTGTCACAAAGACCGCTGCTCCATAACCTGTCCGCCTGCTCTGAGCAGGCGGACAGACATCGCCGCAAATCAACCCGATCTAGTACGATCGGGTTGATTGACACCCCCTGCGGCGTTGCACCAGCAGCTCTTGTGAGCTGCTGGTGCAATGCTGAATACGGAGAGCGTATTGCTCGCCGTATTCAGCGAAGTCTGGCGGACCTGATCCGCACTGTCGGTTCAGGTCCGCCAGACTTTGATAGCTAGAGGCCATTGTCTGCACAGTAATGGAAAGACCACTTTTTTAGAACATTTCACCTGGCGTGAACATTAAGAGAATGCTGAGATGGAATTAACATTTCTCGTTGGACGCAGCAATCCTTTGATCATTGGGTCAATATTGTGATGTGTGTACTATTTTCTCTAAGATGTACCTGTCCAAATCTGTCTCTTATTTAATGAAGTAAAAACAATTGAGAGCCATTAAGAAACTCGATAAGAGTGGGCTGGGTTGAAGCAGTACTCTTTCAAATAGAGGAAATAACAGTTTGTAGCATTTAGGTGGAATAGCAAATTTTAAGCTTATGTTTGAAATAAAAAAGGAAAAACACAATTTATGCTTACCTGATAAATTTATTTCTCTTGTGGTGTATCCAGTCCACAGGAAGTTGCAAGAGGAAACCCACAGCAGAGCTGCAATATAGCACCTCCCCTAACTGTCATAGCCAGTCATTCGACCGAAAACAAGCAGAGAAAGGAGGAACCATAGGGTGCAGTGGTTACTGTAGTTTAAATTTAAAAATTACCTGCCTTAAAATGACAGGGCGGGCCGTGGACTGGATACACCACAAGAGAAATAAATTTATCAGGTAAGCATAAATTGTGTTTTCTCTTGTAAGGTGTATCCAGTCCACGGATCATCCATTACTTGTGGGATACCAAGTCTGGTTAGGTCTCCAGACTGACTTGGATTGAGCAAAATTCCCCTCTTGCTTCGTGGCAGAGGAAGAAGAAGAGGGACCACCTTGAAGTTTCGAAAGGAATGAAAATTATTTTGTTTGGTCTTCATCTTATTCATCTTATCCTGAGGAAGGGCATGGCCTTTCCCTCCAGTGATGTCTGAAATGATCTCTTTCAGTTCAGGCACAAATAGGGTCTTACCCTTGAAAGGGATGGCTAAAAGCTTAGCTTTTGATGACACATCAGCAGACTAGGACTTAAGCCATAACGCTCTGCGCGCTAAAATGGCAAAACCTGAAATCTTCGCCGCTAATTTAGCCAATTGAAAAGCGGAATCTGTAATGAAAGAATTAGCAAGCTTGAGAGCCCGAATTCTATCTAGAATATCCTCTAATGGAGTCTCAACCTGGAGAGCCTCTTCCAGAGCCTCGAACCAAAAGGACGCTGCAGTAGTTACAGGAACAATGCACGCTATAGGTTGGAGAAGAAAACCTTGAAGAACAAATATTTTCTTCAGGAGACCCTCTAATTTTTTATCCATAGGGTCTTTGAAAGCACAACTGTCCTCAATAGGTATAGTTGTACGCTTAGCCAGGGTAGAAATAGCTCCCTCCGCCTTAGGGACCGTCTGCCACGAGTCCCACACGGCGTCTGATATAGGAAACATTTTCTTAAAAGTAGGAGGGGGAGCGAACGGAATACCTGGTCTATCCCACTCCTTAGTAACAATTTCCGAAATCCTCTTAGGGATTGGAAAAACATCAGTGTAGGCACTCTAGGAATTTGTCCATTTTACACAATTTCTCTGGAACTACAATAGGGTCACAATCATCCAGATCGCTAAAACCTCCCTGAGCAATAAGCGGAGGTGTTATAGTTTAAATTTAAAAGCCGTCATATCTGAATCTGTCTGAGGGAACATATTTCCTAAGTCAGAAATATGAGCAATAAGCGGAGGTGTTATAGTTTAAATTTAAAAGCCGTCATATCTGAATCTGTCTGAGGGAACATATTTCCTAAGTCAGAAATCTCTCCCTCAGCCAGCAAATCTCTCACATCAGAACATTGTGAGGGTACATCAGATATAGCTAATAAAGCGTCAGAGGGCTCAGTGTTTGTTCTCACACCAGACCTACTGCGCTTCCCCTGCAACCCCGGCAGCTTAGATAAAACCTCAGTGAGGGAAGTATTCATAACTGCGCATATCCTGCAGGGTGAAAGAATTAGACGCACTAGAAGTACTTGGCGTCGCTTGTGCGGGCGTTAACAGTTGTAACACTTGGGGAGAATTAGATGGTATAACCTGATTCTCTTCTGACTGAGAATCATCCTGTGACATACTTTTAGTAGCTAAAATATGTTCTTTACAATTTATTGACCTTTCAGTGCATGAGGGACACATTCTAAGTGGAGGTTCCACAATGGCTTCTAAACATATTAAACATTGACTTTCCTCAATGTCAGACATGTTGAACAGGCTAGTAATGACTACAAACAAGCATGAAAACACTTTATTTAGTGAAAAAAATAACAATCTTAAAAAACGGTACTGTGCCTTTAAGAGAAAAAAGCATACACATTCTGCAAAAACGCCTAAACATGCACCAAATTTTTCAAAATTTTGTATGTAGGCACACAATAGGTAGTTAAGATTGCACCACAAAAAATTTTAACAATTAACCCCTTAATGTCCAAACCGGATCGAAAATAGGCACAAATCCGGAAAAAAAAACTCAGCACCTTGCCACAGCCCTGCTGTCGCCCTACCTGCCCTCAGGGATCGAAAGTGTGAGGTAAAAGCTTCAATTTGGCCCCAAACATACACCAGGGCCCTCAGGAGTTAACTTGCTGCTTGTTGTACAAAACTAAGTGCACAACTGAGGCGCGAAAATAGGCCCCGCCCATCTCACTCGATTCGATGTTCCCTGAGCCTTAAAGAACCGCACCAGAGCGGTTATAACTAGCCATGTGGGTTCCAAGACCTTAAAAATAAGCCATGTGTGTCCTAATAAAGTTGTCCAACACGTTTATTGCCCCCATCCAAAAAACATTTGAAAAAAACATTTTACATTCAGTGTCAACCATATATGTAAATGGACCCATAAGCAAGCTAAGTAATGCCCTTCTTTTTATCTCTTTGATTACTGCTTACCCTTACCCTCATGGGGATACTGTCAGCCTTTCTGAAATATCACAGTCTCTCCAGAAAAAATGACTGAACATCATTGCTGTATAGCAAGAAACCGTTCCTCACACTGAAGTTTTCCTGTACTCCTCAGCTTCTGTGGGAACAGCAGTGGACCTTAGTTACAAATGCTAAGATCATCATCCTCTAGGCAGAAATCTTCATCCATCTCCTGCCTGAGAGTAAATAGTACACACCGGTACCATTTAAAAATAACAAACTCTTGCTTGAAGAAAAAGAAAAACTAACAGTTTATCACCTCTTTCACTTTACCCTTCCTGCTTAGAGCCGGCAAAGAGAATGACTGGGGGGTGGAGTTAAGGGGGGAGTTATATAGACAGCTCTGCTGTGGGTGCTCTCTTTGCCACTTCCTGTTAGGAAGGATAATATCCCACAAGTAAGGATGAAACCGTGGACTCGGTACATCTTGCAAAAGAAAGAGCTGAATTCCCTTTTAAGGGCAATGCTCATACAAATGCCCTTTTCAGGGCAATGGGTAGATTAGTCTCTTTTTAGTTAGTTTTTTTTTTTTATTTTGTGGGTTTGGGGGGGGTGGGGGTTTGTAATGTTAGGGGGGGTTTGTTTTAATTTTTTAGCAAAAAAAACGGTTAACTTTTGGGCAATGCCCTACAAAAGGCCCTTTTAAGGGCTATTGGTAGTTTATTATAGATTTTTTTTATTTTGGGTGGGGTTTTTTCTTTTAAAAACAGGGTATTAGAAAAGGAATAATTTTTATTATTTTGGATAATTTTGTTTGTTATTTTTTGTAATCTGATTTTTTTATTTTTTTTTGGGGGGGGGTTGTTTTTTTTAGATTAGGCGTTTTTTATTTTTAATGGACCGAAAAAGAGCTGAATGCCCATACAAATGCCCTTTTCAGGGCAATGGGTAGATAAGGTTTATTTTTATTTTGTGGGTTTGGGGGGGGGGTGGTTTGTAATGTTAGGGGGTGTTTGTTTTTATATTTTTGCAAAAGAGCTTTATTATAGATTAGGTTTTTTTTTAACTTTGGGTTGTTTGTTTTTGGTTTTTTTTTTTAAATGGGGTATTAGAATAGGAATCATTTTTATTGTTTTAGATAATTTTGTTATTTTTTGTAATGGTATTTTTTTTTAAAAAAAAAATTTTAGTGTTTCTTATTTTTTGTAATTGTAGTTTTAATTTTTTTTGTAATGTTAGGTTTTTTAATTTTAATATGCAAGGTTGTTTTTTTTTGTAATGTTAGGTTTTATTAGTGTAAGCTTAGGTTTTATTTTTATTTCACAGGTAAGTTTGTATTTATTTTAACTAGGTAGTTAGTAAATAGTTATATTGTAGCTAGCTTAGGTTTTATTTTTATTCCACAGGTAAGTTTGTATTTATTTTTAAATAGGTAGTTAATAATTGTAACTTTAATTTAGGTTTATTTTAATTATGTTAAAGTTAGGACGTGTTAGGTTTAGGGGTTAATATAGTTTAATTTAGGTTGTTGCGATGTGGGGGGCAGCGGTTTAGGGGTTAATAGGTTTAGTTAGTGTTGGCAATGTTTGGGAATGGCGGTTTAGGGGTTAATCGATTTAGTTAGTGTCAGCGATGTTTGGGAATTGCGGTTTAGGGGTTAATAGGTTTAGTTAGTGTTGGCGATGTCGGGCAACGGCGGTTTAGGGGTTAATAGGTTTAAGTAGTATCAGCGATGTGGGTGGCGGCAGCGGTTTTAGATAATTTTGTTTCTGCAATTGCCAGCATATTAGTTATGCTAAATTAAATCGTTTTTTCGGATCCATTCTTTATTCATATGCATTATTCTATTCTAAACTTCAGAACAGAATAATGCATATGAATAAAGATGAATCCGAAAAAACTAACGTATCCGAAAAAACTATTTAACAACATAACTAATATGTCGAAAACATTTTTATTTTTTTTTAAACTTAACTAAACTAATTTGCAGAAACAAAATTATTTATGTAAGTAATGAAAACGAAACAAATTTGTTAGCTTTGCACATGTCTAGTATTTATGTCCACCTTAACTAAAATTAGTATTTTTTGTTTTTCATGAGAATGATCAATGGCTTGTTCTATGGCCTGGTTGCCACCTGGGAGTAGCTTCTTTTAGCCCAATGGTGTTTTCATGGAGAACTGTCCTAAAGTATATCAGTCTGATCACATATTGGAGCATATGTATCAAGCTGCGTATGGAGCTTGAGGCCCCGTGTCACAAAGACTGCTGCTCCATAACCTGTCCGCCTGCTCTGAGCAGGCGGACAGACATCGCCGCAAATCAACCCGATCTAGTACGATCGGGTTGATTGACACCCCCTGCGGCGTTGCACCAGCAGCTCTTGTGAGCTGCTGGTGCAATGCTGAATACGGAGAGCGTATTGCTCGCCGTATTCAGCGAAGTCTGGCGGACCTGATCCGCACTGTCGGTTCAGGTCCGCCAGACTTTGATAGCTAGAGGCCATTGTCTGCACAGTAATGGAAAGACCACTTTTTTAGAACATTTCACCTGGCGTGAACATTAAGAGAATGCTGAGATGGAATTAACATTTCTCTTTGGACGCAGCAATCCTTTGATCATTGGGTCAATATTGTGATGTGTGTACTATTTTCTCTAAGATGTACCTGTCCAAATCTGTCTCTTATTTAATGAAGTAAAAACAATTGAGAGCCATTAAGAAACGTGGGCTGGGTTGAAGCAGTACTCTTTCAAATAGAGGACATAACAGTTTGTAGCATTTAGGTGGAATAGCAAATTTTAAGCTTATGTTTGAAATAAAAAAGGAAAAACACAATTTATGCTTACCTGATAAATTTATTTCTCTTGTGGTGTATCCAGTCCACAGGAAGTTGCAAGAGGAAACCCACAGCAGAGCTGCAATATAGCACCTCCCCTAACTGTCATAGCCAGTCATTCGACCGAAAACAAGCAGAGAAAGGAGGAACCATAGGGTGCAGTGGTTACTGTAGTTTAAATTTAAAAATTACCTGCCTTAAAATGACAGGGCGGGCCGTGGACTGGATACACCACAAGAGAAATAAATTTATCAGGTAAGCATAAATTGTGTTTTCTCTTGTAAGGTGTATCCAGTCCACGGATCATCCATTACTTGTGGGATACCAATACCAAAGCTAAAGTACACGGATGAAGGGAGGGACAAGGCAGGAACTTAAATGGAAGGAAACACTGCCTGTAAAACCTTTCTCCCAAATATAGCCTCCGAAGAAGCAAAAGTATCAAATTTGCAAAATTTTGAAAAAGTATGAAGCGAAGACCAAGTCTGTTCAAAAGAAGCCTCATTTTTAAAGGCCCAAGTGGAAGCCACAGCTCTAGTGGAATGAGCTGTAATCCTTTCAAAAGGCTGCTGTCCAGCAGTCTCATACGCTAAGCGGATTAAGCTTCTTAGCCAAAAAGAAGGAGAGGTTGCCGAAGCCTTTTGATCTCTCCTCTGTCCAGAGAAGACAACAAACCAAGCAGATGTTTGACGAAAATCTTTAGTAGCTTGTAAGTAAAAACTTTAAAGCACGGACCACGTCCAGATTGTGAAACACAAGGATGGAACAACAATCTCTTGATTGATATTCTTGTTAGATACCACCTTAGGTAAAAACCCAGATTTGGTACGCAGGACTACCTTATCCGTATGAAAAATCAGATAAGTAGAATCACATTGTAAGGCAGATAACTCGGAGACTCTACGAGCCAAGGAAATAGCTACCAAAAAAAGTACTTTCCAAGATAAAAGTTTGATATCTATGGAATGAAGAGGTTCAAACAGAACTTCTTGAAGAACCTTAAGAACCAAGTTTAAGCTCCATGGTGGAGCAACCGGTTTAAACACAGGCTTGATTCTAACTAAAGCCTGACAAAATGCCTGAACATCTGGAACATCTGCCAGACGCTTAACTAGCTGACAATCCTTTTTACAAACCTTCTTGGAGAAAAAATAATATCCTAGGAATCCTGACCTTACTCCATGAGTAACCCTTGGATTCACACCAATAAAGATATCTACGCCATACCTTATGGTAAATTTTCCTGGGGACAGGATTTCGTGCCCGTATTAAGGTATCAATAACTGACTCGGAGAAGCCACGCTTTGATAAAATCAAGCGTTCAATCTCTAGGCAGTCAGCCGCAGAGAAATTAGATTTGGATGGTTGGAAGGACCCTGAAGTAGAAGGTCCTGTCTCAGAGGCAGAGACCATGGTGGAAAGGATGACATGTCCACTAGGTCTGCATACCAGGTCCTGCGTGGCCACGCAGGTGCTATCAGAATCACTGATGCTCTCTCCTGCTTGATCTTGGCAATCAGTCGAGGGAGCAGAGGAAACGGTGGAAACACATAAGCCAGGTTGAAAGACCAGGGCGCTGCAAGAGCATCTATCAGTGTCGCCTTGGGATCCCTGGACCTGGATCCGTAACACGGAAGCTTGGCGTTCTGGCGAGACGCCATGAGATCCAGTTCTGGTTTGCCCCAACGATGAATCAGTTGTGCAAATACCTCCGGATGGAGTTCCCACTCTCCTGGATGAAAAGTCTGACGACTTAGAAAATCCGCCTCCCAGTGCTCTACACCTGGGATATGGATAGCTGATAGGTGGCAAGAGTGAATCTCTGCCCAGCTAATTATTTTTGAACTTCTAACATCTCTAGGGAACTACTTGTTCCCCCTTGATGGTTGATGTAAGCTACAGTCGTGATGTTGTCCGACTGAAATCTGATGTACCTCAGAGTTGCTAACTGAGGCCAAGCCTGAAGAGCCTTGAATATCGCTCTTAGTTCCAGAATATTTATTGGAAGGAGAGACTCCTCCTGAGTCCACGATCCCTGAGCCTTCAGGGAGTTCCAGACTGCACCCCAACCTAGAAGGCTGGCATTTGTTGTTACAATTGTCCAATCTGGCCTGCGAAAGGTCATACCTTTGGACAGATGGACCCGAGATAGCTACCAGGGAAAAGAATCCCTGGTCTCTTGGTCCAGATTCAGTTGAGGGGACAAATCTTTGTAATCCCCGCTCCACTGACTGAGCATGCATAGTTGCAGTGGTCTGAGATGTAAGCGTGCAAACGGCACTATGTCCATTGCCGCTACCATTAAGCCGATTACTTCCATACACTGAGCCACCGAAGGGCGCGGAATGGAATGAAGAACCCGGCAGGAATTTAGAAGCTTTGATAACCTGGACTCCGTCAGGTGAATTTTAATTTCTATAGAATCTATCAGAGTCCGTAGAAAGGAAATTCTTGTGAGTGGGGATAGAGAACTCTTTTCCTCGTTCACTTTCCACCCATGCGACCTCATAAATGCCAGTACTACGTCCGTATGAGACTTGGCAATTTGGAAGTTTGACGCCTGTATCAGGATGTCGTCTAAATAAGGGGCTACTGCTATGCCCCGCGGCCTTAGGACCGCCATAAGCGACCCTAGAACCTTTGTAAAGATTCTTGGGGCTGTAGCTAATCCAAAGGGAAGAGCTACAACTGGTAATGCCTGTCTTGAAAGGCAAACCTGAGAAACCGATGATGATCTTTGTGTATTGGAATGTGAAGATAAGCATCCTTTAGATCCACTGTAGTCATATATTGACCCTCCTGGATCAGTGGTAGGATGGTACGAATAGTTTCCATCTTGAACGACAGAACTTTGAAGAATTTAAGATCTTTAGATCCAAAATTGGTCTGAAGGTTCCCTCTTTTTTGAGAACCACAAACAGATTTGAGTAAAAACCCTGTTCCTGTTCACTCCCATAACTAGGAGGTCTCGTACACAGTGTAAGAATGCCTCTCTCTTTATCTGGGGTGCAGATAATTGTGAAAGGTGAAATCTCCCTTTTGGGGGGGAAGCTTTGAAGTCCAGAAGATATCCCTGGGATATAATTTCCAATGCCCAGGGATCCTGAACATCTCTTGCCCACGCCTGGGCGAAGAGTGAAAGTCTGCCCCCTACTAGATCCGTTACCGGATAGGGGGCCGTTCCTTCATGCTGTCTTAGAGGCAGCAGCAGGCTTTTTTGACCTGCTTACCTTTTTTCCAGGTCTGGTTTGGTCTCCAGACCTTCTTAGATTGAGCAAAAGTTCCCTCTTGTTTATTATTAGAGGAAGTTGATGCCGCACCTGCCTTGAAGTTTTGAAAGGCACGAAAATTAGACTGTTTGGCCCTAGATTTGGACCTGTCCTGAGGAAGGGCATGACCTTTTCCTCCAGTGATATCAGCAATAATCTCCTTCAAACCAGGCCCGAATAGGGTCTGCCCCTTGAAGGGAGTGTTAAGTAGCTTAGATTTTGAAGTCACATGATTTAAGCCATAGCGCTCTGCGCGCCTGTATAGCAAAACCAGAATTCTTAGCCGTTAGTTTAGTCAAATGAACAATGGCATCAGAAATAAAAGAATTGGCTAGCTTAAGTGCTCTAAGTTTGCCAAGTATGTCATCCAATGGAGTCGCTACCTGTAAAGCCTCTTCCAGAGACTCAAACCAGTACGCCGCAGCAGCAGTGACAGGGGCAATGCATGCAAGAGGCTGTAGGATAAAACCTTGTTGAATAAATATTTTCTTAAGGTAACCTTCTAATTTTTTATCCATTGCATCTAAAAAAGCACAACTGTCCTCGACAGGGATAGTAATACGCTTTGCTAGAGTAGAAACTGCTCCCTCCACCTTAGGGACTGTCTGCCATAAGTCCCGTGTGGTGGCGTCTATTGGAAACATTTTTCAAAAATAGGAGGGGAAGAGAACGGCACACCTGGTCTATCCTATTCCTTATTAATAATTTTTGTAAACCTTTTAGGTATTAGAAAAACATCAGTACACACCGGCACTGCAAGTATTTATCCAGTCTACACAATTTCTCTGGCACTGCATTGGAATCACAGTCATTCAGAGCAGCTAAAACCTCCCTAAGCAACACGCGGAGGTGTACAAGCTTAAATTTAAATGTAGAAATATTAGAATTAGGTATCTTCCTGAGTCATTAACATCACCCACTGACTGAAGCTCTCTTTCCTCAGCTTCTGCACATTGTGAGGCAGTATCAGACATGGTTCTTAAAGCGTCAGTATGCTCTGCATTTTGTCTCACCCCAGAGCTATCTCGCTTACCTCTAAGTTCAGGTAGTCTGGCTAATACCGCTGACAGTGTATTATCCATGACTGCCGCCATGTCTTGTAAAGTAAACGCTATGGGCGCCCTAGATGTACTTGGCGCCATTTGAGCGTGAGTCCCTTAAGCGGGAGTCAAAGGGTCTGACACGTGGGGAAAGTTAGTCGGCATAACTTCCCCCTCGTCAGATTCCTCTGGTGATAACATTTTTTAAAAGACAGAAAATGATCTTTATTGCCTAAAATGAAATCAGTACATTTGGTACACATTCTAAGAGGGGGTTCCACCATGGCTTTTAAACATAATGAAACAGACATGTTTATACAGACTAGCAATGAGACTAGCAAGCTTGGAAAACACTTTAAATCAAGTTAACAAGCAAATATAAAAAATGGTACTGTGCCTTTAAGAGAAACAAATTTTGTCAGAATTTGAAAAACAGTGAAAAACAGTGAAAAATGCAGTAAATCAAACGAAATTTTTACAGTGTATGTAATAGACTAGCAGAGCATTGCACCCACTTGCAAATGGATGATTAACCCCTTAGTTCAAAAAACGGATCAAAAAAACGAAATAGACGTTTTTTAACAGTCACAACCAACTGCCACAGCAAGCTGTAGCCCTACCTTCCCCAATAAACGACGTTGGAAAGCCTTTGGGCCCTTTAGAGATGTCCTATAGCATTCAGAGGGCCTTTGAGGGAATCTGGATGTCTTTGTAATTTTAACTGCACAAAAAAAAACGTTAAAATAGGCCCCTCCCACTCATGGTAACACAGTGGAAAGCCTCAGGAAACTGTTTCTAGGCAAAATTTAAGCCAGCCATGTGGAAAAAACTAGGCCCCAATAAAGTTTTATCACCAAAGTATATATAAAAACGATTAAACATGCCAGCAAACGTTTTATATTGTAAATATCATAAGGGTATTACCCCTGGGAGTAAGCATGATACCAGTCGTTATTAAATCACTGTATTCAGGCTTAACTTACATTAATCCGGTATCAGCAGCATTTTCTAGTGTTTTCCATCTCTAGAAAAAATTATAACTGCACATACCTGATAGCAGAATAAACTGCACGCCATTCTCTCGCTGAAGTTTTACCTCATCTATGTAATCCCCTCAGACATATGTGAGAACAGCAATGGATCTTAGTTACAACCTGCTAAGAATCATAGAAACCTCAGGCAGATTCTTCTTCTATTTACTGCCTGAGATAAAATAGCACAACTCCGGTACTATTTAAAAATAACAAACTTTTGATTGAAGAAAATAAACTAGCTATATTTAACCACTCTCTCTTACGACCTCCTTGCTTGTTGAGAGTTGCAAGAGAATGACTGGGTATGACAGTTAGGGGAGGAGCTATATTGCAGCTCTGCTGTGGGTTTCCTCTTGCAACTTCCTGTTGGGAATGAGAATATCCCACAAGTAATGGATGATCCGTGGACTGGATACACCTTACAAGAGAAATATGTGCACTGATAAACCATAACCATAAACAGTTGCATGAAGTCAAAAGGCTGTCAAGTTGGTCAGTTGCCCACCTCTGCTTGAGAGGGTTATTTTTTTCACTGGGGAGATACAGATCTTCCCAAACCCTTAAAGGGACAGTCTAGTCATAATTAAACTTTCATGATTCAGATAGGGCATGCGATTTTAAAAAACTTTTCATTTCACTTTTATCAATAAATTTTCTTTGCTCTCTTGGTATTTTTAGTTGAAAGCTAAATCTAGGTAGGCTCATATGCTAATTTCTAAGCCCTTGAAGGCTGCCTTTTA